>NW_006399751.1:11945229-11951723 GCF_000299155.1 Elephantulus edwardii | reverse complement strand
CTATATATTATAACATTATATTTGATTTTGAGAAACAAGTTTGGTATTATTGTGTGCTTCGGAGTCAGAATTGACTCAAATCTGACCCACCACCAGGTTTGCAGAGGCTATTTATTATACTGGAAAAGATTTCCCATCTTTCTCCTGCAGAGCAGCTGGTGGATTTGAACCAACTGTCTTTGGGTGTGGCAGTACCAGTCTTTACTAGTAGGCCATAAGAGCTTGCTTTGGCATTAGCAATGTGCAATGGAACCACATAAGATATGTAACAGGTTTGAAGAAAGAGAAAAGATGGTAGCCTAGTGATAAGGTGTTGTACTGCCAACCCAAAAGCAGGCCGTTTGAATCCACTAGCCACATTACTAGCAAGAAAAATAAATATGAGTGTCAGAAGAGACTCTGCAAATTGTAGTAGCATATTGAGAACCAAAACAGAGGGAAGAGATGCTGAAATAAAAGAGTTGAACAGAAGATTTCAAATAACAACTCAAGAAGACAAAAATATTACAAAAGAATGTGCACAGAGCTAAAATCGGAGAATTATAAGGGAGACTCACTCAGCATTTCTCGAGCTGAAAGCACTGAAAAAGAAATCAAACACTGTGTTGCAATAATGAAAGATACTATGGGAAAGGGAGCTCTGGTGGCCTGGTGGCAAGAAGCTGTGCTACAATCCTGAAGGTATCCAGTTCGAGGCCAGCAGCTGCTCTGTGGAAGAAAGATGGGCAGTCTCCTGCCATGCAACTAACTGCCTCTGACAGCCTGCTAGAGCGTCAGCTGTGGGTCTGTTTCAACTTGACAGTAACACAGCAACAACTAATCTTGAATGACTGAGGAAGAAGCAGAAGAAGATGGAGGAAATGCACAGAATCAGTAAACAAAAAATAATAATTGAATGACACAGAACTACTTCACAATTATAATGGATTTGAAGCTGCATCAGTATTGTGTCCTTTGCTGAATTGTTTCCCCACTAGACTGGAAGCTCTTTGTACACAGGAGCTCAGCATGTGTAGAGACCAGGGCAAGTCCTGGCCTATGAGTCACTCGATATGTATTGGTTGAAATAATGCAGCAGCTAATGGTGGAATAACAATTTCCTTAGTTCTGAGTGGATCAGTCATTTGACTTTATGAATCTATTTTGTGCTGAATGCATTTTGAAGAGGGAATGGCATGAGTTCCTGGCTAACAGAGGACACAGTTGCATTTTTATTTTCTCTGTGGATTTGTGCCAGAGACCTCAGGATAGTGCCGTGATTTCATATAATTAAAAGAAATAACTGGAAATGGACTTCAACCCCAAATAAGAAACTAACACCTTGTTACACCATTGGGGATATTTTGTCAATCTTCTCATATCCTCCTATGCATCACCACGATATTTTGTTTTGACAGAAACCATGAGGGTATTTAGCTTATGACGCCACCATCCCATAGCTCTTTTCTTAGCTGAAGCTCAATTTCGAAATTCAGCGTAAAGGAAGACAATTGCATAGAAGACTATTTTAATTTTAGAGATAAAAAAAAGAAAGAGAACTTGTTACTTCTGTGTACTAGAAAATAGATAGAAGACTTGGATAAATAATGTTTAAAAGTAAACTTTGGGAAATCTGTGAAAGGAAATTTTCATTAAGCTTAAACTATATTTCGAAAGGCAATGTTTCTGTCAGTAAATAACTCCTGAAATAGGCATATTATATTCAATAAACCAAGGACAACATTGTCCTGTGAATGTGATGATATACTGTGTATAACTTTTCCTATTTAATCTGTTTTGATAGATTATTTATCTGAGTGACTTTCCAGACTTTTTAACTCAACAGATTAACACTAAAATGAACTTAACTGTATATATGTGCATTAGGTATAGAACTGAACTCTAGGCTTTCTAATAAAGTTATCTTAGTCATAACTGTTGTTGTTAGATGCCATCAAGTTGAATATGACCCACAGTGACCCTGTCAACAACAGATCGGAATCCTCTTCTATCCTGTGTCATCCTCCCTTTTCCTGACACACTAGAGACCTTGCAGCAGTCACTGTGTCAATCCAGCCACTTGAGGGTCTTCCTTTCTTCCACCTTCCCAAGAATGATCCCTCCCCAAGGAATAGCCTCTCCTAGAAACAGGTCCGAAATAGATGAGACAAATTTTTATAATCTTTGCCTCCAAGGAGGACTCCGGCTGCACTTTTCTCTATATGAGTTTGTTCTCTTTATAGTCCATGGAATATTCAGTACTGTTTGCCAACATCACAGCTCAAAGGCATCAATTAATCTTTGTCATCCTTATTCATTGTCCAGCTCTCAGATGTGTTGCAAGTGATCAGAAATATCATGTCCTGAATCAGCCATACCTTAGTCCTCAAACTGACATCGCTGCTCCACAATCATTTGGAGAGGTCCTTAACAGCAGATTTTTCCCAGTATAGTACATCTCCTGATTTCCTGACTGCTGGGACTAAGGGCATTGATTGTGAATCCAAGTAAAATGAAATTGTTGAAAACTTAAACTTTTTTTCTATCATGGTGTTGCCCATTTGGTGCAGTGGTAAGAATTTTTGTTTTCTTGATGTTGAGATACAATATATACACTATATACTATACACTATATACTTTGATTCTTCTGCAAAAACAGCTTCAAGTCCTCCTCACTTTAAGCAAGCAAGATTATGTCATCTGCATAACGCAGATCAAATGCCTTTGTCAAATCCCTTTGCATAGTCAATAAAGCATAAATAGACATTCTTCTGGTGTTTTTTATATTGAACCCAATCTATCTGATGTCAGTAATGATATCCCTAGTGCCAGAGTCTCTTCTATATCCTGCGTGAATTGCCGGTGGTTCCCTATCTGTTCTAGCTGTTTCTGAAAGATCTGTAGCCGTATTCTGCTTGTGTATGATATTAATGATATTGTTCGATAGTTTCCACATTCTGCTGGATCACACTTGTTGGGAATGGGAAAAATACGGATCACTTCCAATCCATTGGCCAGACAGCTGTCCTCCAGATTTCCTGGCATAGACTGGCAAGCACATCTCCAGCTGTGTTTGCCGGTTGAAACATGTCAATCAGTATCCCATTGATTCCTGGGGCCTTATTTTTGCCAATGTTTTAGTGCAGCTTCAACTTCTTCCTTCATCACCACTGGCTCCAACTCATATCTTACTTTGTGAAATTTTTCGGTGTCAGTCAGTTCTTTCTGGTACAGTGACTCTCTGTATTCTCTCCATCTTCTTTTGATGCTTCCTGAATCATTTAATATATTTCCTACAGCATATTTCAGTATTGTAATTCGAGGTTCAAATATGTTTTTCAGTTCTCTCAGTTTGAGAAATGTCAAGTGAATTCTTTTCTTTTTGTTCTCCAATTCCAGCTCTCTGCATATTTCACTGTAATACTTTGCTTTGTCTTCCCAAGCTGCCCTTTGAAACCTTGTGTTCCGCTTTTATACTTAGGCATGTTTTCCCTTTGATTTAGCTTCCTGATGCTCTAGTGCAATTTCCAGAGTCTCTTCTGACATCTATTTTGTTTTTTTCTTTCTCCTCTCTCTTTGTAATGACCATATTGCTCTCTTCATAGATGATATCCTTGAGGTCATCTCACAACTCATCAAGTCTTTAATTATTGGTGTTCAATGCTGCAAATCTATTTAAGATGATTTTGAAATTCAAGTGGAATAGACTTAAGATCATATTTTGGTTCTCCTGACTTGTTTTCATTTTCTTTGGTCAATTTCAACCTGCATATGAGGAACTGATGGTCTGTTCCACAGTCTCCAATCCCTGGCTTAGTTTTGACAGCTGGTACTGAGCTTTTTTCACTAACTCCTTTCACAATTGTAGTTAATATGAATCCTATGCACTCCATCAGGTGAGGTCTATGTGTAAAGTCTCTGTGCTTTAAAAAAATGGATATTTGTGATGAATACATCATTAAGCATACAAAATTTGATTGTTCAATTTCCATCCTGATTTCTAACACTTAGTCCATACTTTTGACTGCCATTTCTTCATTGTTTCCAACTTTTGCATTCTAGTCATCAATTATCTTTATCACATCTTGATTGCCTGTCCATTTAAGTCTGTAAGCTTTAGTAAAAAAATTCAATTTCCTCCTCTTTGGCTTCAGCTGTAGGAGCATATATTTGAATAATAGTGGTATTAATTGGTCTTTCTTTGTATATGTATATGTATATGTATATGTATATGTATATGTGTGTATGTGTATAATATACTATCATGGTACTTCAGGATGATATCGGAAATGGACTTTTTGACTCTGAATGTAACACCATTCTTCTGTTTATCATTCCCAACATAGGATACTTTGTGATTATCTGATTCAAAGTGGTCAAAGCTAGTTCATCTTATCTCACTAATGCTTTGAATGTTGATGTTCATGCGTTCCATTTCAATTTTCACAACTTCTGATTTTCCACCATTCATGCTTCTTACAGCCCATGTTTCAATTATTAAAAAATGTTTACTACTATTTTTCCTCATTTTTATTGGCTTCTAATCTGGGCTGTACCTTTAATACGATAACTATCTGTGTTTCTCTCCTGTTCATGGGGTTTTTCGAGGTGTGTTATTTAAGAAGTGGATGATCAATCCTGCCTCCTGCTTTGTTTTAATCTGGGAGCTCCACTAAAAAATGTCCACCATGAATGATCCCTGTAGCATTTGACATACCAAAGGCATTGCTTTTGGCATCAAACCCACCCACAAATTATCTCAGTACAGCAATTGACAGACAAGTGCTATACTAATTAGAACAATATATTCCCCAATACAACAAACTGAAAAATTAGTGTTGTACCTCTAATCACAAATCAGGCAAATGAATATCTTGTTATCAGAAGCCTATATGGATGTGGCAGGATGTGATTGTTGGAGATGCTGAAGCATTCTAGCTGTGACTCATGTTAGTATGCTGAAGTCATGTTCCACTGTGGATATTAAGGTCATATGGAAGTCTGAGCTGAATCTTAACTGCTAGTACTTCACTCCCAGCCCCCAACAAAGTGTTAATCGAAAAGGTCAACTTCAGGTGACAAATGCTTTAGATAAGAGGCTCCTAGTCATCAACTAACTGTTCATAAAAAAAGACCCACCTTCAGGATCCCAATTGCTTTTAATAAGAGGCTCATAGGCCCCAACTGACTGTTAATTAAATAGACCCCTTACACAAAATGGTAGGAAAATATGGTAATTTTAAAAATCTAGTATAATAACACCTTAAAATCTACTGATCAGTGAAATCTGGGCAAAACTTTATCTAAATGTCTTCTCGAGATTGGACAGCTCTGTCTTCCTTCTCAGCTTACAGGCTCAAGATTTTGTCATTTACTTGTGTTGTCTTGATCTCCCAGTTTCCCTTGCTCATTTAATATGAGATTTTATATTCTTGTCAGGAATCATATGAAGGAAAGGTCAGCTTCATTAAAGTTGCTAAATATTCACATTATCTTTAATTTTGTTAACCATATTATACCTGAGATTTTGCTTTCCTTGGTAATGAATTTCTGAAAGGATCACTAGTTATTATAGTTTGCAGGAACAATATATCTTTGTTTACATACCTCTTGATGTATTTTTTTATTTTAGCCCACTGTATTCTGAGTGTCTAAATGTTCTCTTTCTTCCTTTTTTGCTCTCTGATAGATGAGTCATTGTAACTGTTCTTTTGAGTATGAACAATATTTTCCTGATTGACTTTTTGGCTTAAATGTTTGGGCAAAAATACAGCAATGATGTCACTTCCTATGAAATGACATGCCATTTCCTATATAACCATTCCTCTCTCCAGGTGGTTTATTAAACAGTTCCCACCCACTGAACGGTGAGAGTGTCTCAGAAAATACTTACTCATTTTCCATGCAGTATTGTATAAACTGCCCTTACCTTAGCTTTTGTGTTTAAAAAAATTGGGGAGGCATATCAAACACATATCTAATTAAGTCCTATTTTTTAAAAGGTTACACTATGTGTGTGCATACACAGAAATGCGTACTTTAATATATTGGATACAATTTACTTACAATATGTTGTACTTTTAAAGTAAATGTTAACTAGACATTGGTGGGGTTTTTTTTCCCTCTAATGAATTTTATCTTCCTTATCTTTATATGCACTTTAAAATAGGGTGATGGAATGATGGAATATACAGTTATTCTTTTTCTTGTTATAATTTCTAATATTAGCTGAGAGAGAGGAAGAGGAGAGAGAGAGAGGAGAAGAGAGAAGAGGAGAGGAGAAGAGAGGAGATAGATAGATAGATGGATGATAGATAGATAGAGAAATTTCTTGTTGTGTACCGTTGAGTTGGAACCTACCCATAGCAGACACTCAGATAAGTTTTCAAAGGCAATTAATTACATGGGAGGAGACTGGCTACACACACACACACACACACATACACATACACATATATATATATATATGAGATATATATACACATCTATATACACACATATATACACAAACACAT
>NW_006399751.1:11921587-11944819 GCF_000299155.1 Elephantulus edwardii | reverse complement strand
TATACTTATATATTTAGATAGTCTGTGAATATTGAAAATAATATTTATAACGAGGATATATACTTTATACTTAACATACTCAGTGACAAAGCATCTATCTCAAGTCTGACTAATTGTTAATAATTCCCAATCTGGAGAGAAAGTCAAAGAAGCAAGCAATTCTATTATGCAAATAGCAGTAATTTATTGTTTAGTTAGAAAAATAACAATCTCTAAAAATAAATGTTTGTAACAAACTATCTCATGCATATAAAGCAGATCAACAATTCATTCCTTATTCCTATGAAGCTTCCCAGCAGATCTAATACACACACAGTTTGTTGTCAAAGATTTTATCTTCATTTGATTTGTTTTGTCTTTGATGTTATATTTTTTTATTATAATAACATAAACGTCTGAGATTTTGGTAATACACATTTTCTTAATTCTTGGAGTTGATTCTGAAAAGAGAATTTTTACATTTCATAGAAATTAATTAATTTTGTAAAGTCAACAGAAATAATGGCATCATGTGGTTTAGAGTGAGAAATCTCTTCTGCATTGGCATCAATTTTCTAGCCTCTTCACTAATTCATTATAAATTTATTGAACTTAAAAAACTTTTTGTTTATCAGGATTTACATGCATAATAAAAATAATATGGAATAAAAATATATAATCTCAAAAAGCTATAGCCCATTTGAGAGAACAGACATCAGTCAAATAATTACACATGTAAAAGTAAACTCTATTGTGATGAAGTCCACGAAGCTGAAGAATATGAAAATATAGCAGGAAGCTTTGCCTTAGTAAAGAAAATTTTTTAAAAAATAGCTTCTTTGAGGAAGGAGTAGTTTATGTTTTAGAAGAAGAAATAATGTATGTTTTCTTTCCCCTAAAAAGAAAAAAAAAAAAAAAAAGGTCCGGTGTGAAAAACAACAAACTTTGTAAATAAACCAGTAAAGTCTAAAAATTTAAAAAAAAAGTCAAGGGAGAGTATTCAAGAATGTCAAGCATCTTACCATATACTCAAAATAAAACATATTGTTATCAAGTTGATTTTGGCACATGGTGACACAGAATAGGACAGAGTATGTCCATAGGGTTTTCTTGACTGAAATATTTAGCAAAGCTGATCTTCAGGCCTTTCTTCCCCAACATGTTATGTGGATTCAAATCAGCAACTTTTAGATTATGAGCCAAGCCTAAACTGCACTCCTCAGACACCATAAGGAACACCCAAACAACGTGAAAACAGTACACTGATGGCAAACTGCCAGAGATTCAAACGAGGTATAGAAGAGGCCATTGCACCCGGAGATATCTGATGGTTGATGTCAGATGGATCCTGGCTGAAAGCAGAGAATGTCAGAAGAATGTCTATTTTTCTTTTACTAACTATGCAAAGGCATCTGACTATGTGGATCACAGCAAATAGTGACTGACATTGAGAAGAATGGGAATTCTAGAACACTTAATTATGCTTATATGATATCTCTATTTAGACTAACAAGCTTTTCCTGAATGGAATAGGGAAGCACTCTGTTGTTTAAAATCAAGACGAGCTTGTGTCAGGGCTGGCTGTGTCCTTTCTTCATACCTATTCAATCTGTAATCTAAGAAAATGACTCATGAAGCCAGGATCTGTGATGAAGAATGTGCCATCAGGATTGGAGGAAGACTCAGTAACATGCATGACACATGTTACAACATGTTATTGATAAACATTGTTAATCCTAACACACAGCTACACTATAGGACAGAATAGAACTGCCACATGGGATTTGTTAGGCTAAAATTGTTACAGGGCTAGGTATGTGTTGGAGAGCTGGACAGTGACTAGGGATGATGGAAAATTGACATCTTTGAGCTGTAGTGCTGGAGAAGAGTGTTGAATATACCATAGACTGCTAGGAGAACAAACAGGTTTGTCCTGGAGAGGGTGAAACCAGGCTACACTTTGGAAGCAAGGATTCTGAAGCTTCATCTGACATATTTTGGTCATATTTCAAGAAGAGACCTGTTCTTGGAGAGGGACATCATGTTTGGGACAGTGGAGAGGAAGACCCTCCATGAGATGGATCAATTCAGTAATTGGGGTAATTGGGGTAGATGTGTCAGAGACAGTGAGGTTGGCACAGGATAGAGCAGGGTTTAGGGTTTTTGTACATAGGGTCGCTATGAGTCACAAGCAACTCAATGGCACATAACAACAACAACAGGAGCTTTAATGTGTACTGTTTAATAGCTCACCTGCTAACCAAAAGGTCTCTGGTTCAAATCCATCAGCAATTCTTCAAGAGAAAGATGTTACAATCTACTCTGATAAAGCAGAAGTTAATGAAGAAATTCTATGAAGCCTTTTTATTCTGTCCTAAAAGACTTCTGTGAGTCAGAATCAATTCAGTGACACTTTATGGAATCAGATGATGAGATCTTCTCATGTAACCACCATTTGGTTATCCATGGAGTACATAACCACTGCACCCTCATGACTCCTCAAACATCAGTGTTGTTTGCTAAGTGCTATAGAGTTGAATCTGACTTGTAGAAAGCTTGTGTCCACCAGAAGGAGACTCTGCCCGATTCTGAGTCACATTCATAATTTTTGTTGTGCTTCAGTACATTTTTGTAGTTATCATGTCCACCTACCTCGTGGAAGAACTTCCTTTTGGCTGACGTTTTATATCACCAAGCATAATATCTTTCTCCGGGGCTGGCCTTTCCTGATAAAATGTCCAAAGTATGTGAAACAAAGCAGTTCTGAGGAGTACTCTAATTGTACTCCAGAGACAGACTTGTTTGTTCTTTTGGCAACCCATGCTGTATTTAATTTTCTTCGGCATCATCATAATTCAAAGTCATATATTCTCTCTCAGGCTTTTTAAAATCATTGTCCACCTTCACATGCATATGAGACAATTGAAAACACCATGACCTAAGTAAGGTGCACCTTAGTCTGTAAAGTTACAGCCTTGTTAGCACTTAAAAGATGTCTTTAACAGCATAGTATAGGATTACAGCAATCATTTTATTTCTTGATTATTGCTTCCGTTGCAGTTGATTGTGGATCCAAATAGAATGAAATTTCTTTCCATCTTTAATCATTTATCCACTTAACTTGCTGTTGTTCATTGGTCCAGTAATGAGGATTTATATTTTTTTTCGTGTTGAGGTATATTCCATTCTGAAGGCTGTAGTCTTTGATTTTTACCAGTAACTGTTTCAAGTCTTTACCATTTTCTGTCAGTAAGACTGTTTGCATGATTCATCCTTTTATGATACGTATTCAAACTATTTTCATCAAATAATTTTAGAAGTAGAGTGTGTAAAGAAAAACGCGATGTCAAGATTGGAGGAAGATTCATTAACAATTTCCAACCAACAATAATATCTGCTATGAGTCATAATTGACTCGATGGTAGTTAAGGACAACAGCAAACTGGTCAAATGAAAAAGAACACATATTAATGTATACATGAAACAATGATAACTTTCATATTCTGCTGGGATGAATGTAAATTGGTGTAACCACCTTGGAAAATGGGTTAGGAGTCCTAGGGATATAGTGTACTGTGTGTTAGATTTTAATCTGAAAGGTCAATGGTTCAAGTCCACCTGCCACTCTAGAAAAGAAAGCTAGACGTTTCCTCTTCTAAAAATGTTTTGAGTTGAAAACCCAAGGGAGGTCATAATGAGTTGGAATCAGATAGAGGGTTTTTGTTTGTTTGTTTTCCATTATTCAAGCTTGGGAATCCTTGGGTGGGACAAATGGTTAAGATGCTCATCTGCTAACTGAATTGTTATTGTTGTTGTTGTTGTTGTTGTTGTTGTTGTTGTTAGGTGCCGTCGAGTCGTAGACCACTCATAGCGACCCTAAGAATGAAAGGCCTGAGCACTGTTCATACATAGAGTTGCCAGAGGCAAGCCATTTCGGAAGTGGATGCCACTCCTGCTTCCAGGCTAACTGAATGTTGGAGGTTAAAATTCACTCAAAAGTCCTTCAGAAGTAAGGACTTCCCTCTACTGTTAAATCAAACACTGGCGCTCCTGTGAAGCATATACTCTGGTTTAATGTTATGGTTGCTCTTAGGTGCTACTGAGTTACTATGCTTCATAGGAATCCTATAAACAATGGAACTGAAACTTGTCCAATCCCACGCCATCCTCCAGCCCCTTGTTAAGTCACTGTGTCTCGAGGGTCTTTCTCTCTTTTTCTACCCCTCCACCTCTCCCAGCATGAAGTCCTTTTCCAAGGACTGGGCCTCCTGACAACAGGCCCAAATATTCCCAGAATGCCCTTCAAAGTATGTGAGAGGAAGTTGTGAAATTTTCAAGACAATCAGATAAATTCTCTCCTGATTTTTCATTGCCTGCAGGACATGAGACTCTTCATTTTATTTGTTATTTTGTACGTCAATGCTAGTGATGAGATGTAAATATTTAATTTAACTCTTCATTTTAGTTTTACTTCAGGCAGAAAGGAAACAGCTTTTTACAGAAAATACAATCAACCCCTCGCCCCTTTCTTTGCCAATTCTCCCGTTAGACACTTAATAATATTCCCCAAAGTTTTGGCCTTTATTTTGTCTAAAATAAAACAAGAATCCTTACCATGTTAGCAAATATTGGATTGCGAGTTTATCTTATCCAAACTGAAATTTAGTAGCATGAAATAATTAAAAACACATTTTAAAGCTACCTTTCTAGTAATAATTCTTCAGTACATGGCCCTAGAAATTTCCAACAGGCATATCTTGAGAATATAATTAAAGTAAATCTATGGGGGGAAAGTGACTTCTCCAATAAGTAATTTTATCTTCTTTTGGCCATATGTTCCCACAGTTAGGTTGACTTCAGAAAAATTGCAGATAGCACAATCTTTGTGCAGGTTAGTATCAGGGATGGGAGGAGCTAGCGGAGAAATTTTTCTTTTCAAGGATCTTATTGCCCACAGTTTCGTCCTCTTGCTTCGCGGAAGCACGGGTCCCTCCTGCTCTAGTCTGTGGATGCTAAGGGAGGAATGTGGTTTGGAGGCAACGAGGTGCTGAGTCTGGCACGACTCAGTACCATCTGCTCACTTTTGGAACCCACAGTTGTTCCATACCAAAGAACTGTGTAAGTTAAGGCTTAACACGCTGCTCAGCGGGCACTCAGAGGCCCCCCAAGTGGTGTATCTCTGTGGGTAGGCGATGGCAGGATGACAAGGAAGGCAGCCCCCCTGCCAGACCCAGCACAGGGGAGACTTTGAAGAGAAAGAAAATCTCCCGCTTCCTTGAGCAGCCAACTTTGCCAAAAAAACCCCACATCTGAGTGACTTGCACTAAGAAGCAAATTGCATACCATGGAGAGTGGAAAGTATGGTGGGTTGAGTATTAGACAATGAGTCCAAGAGATTTGGCCACCATTCTTGGCTTCCATAGCTGATTCCCTTTTGTGACCTTGAGGAGGTCATGTAACTTCTCTGTGTCTTTGCTGTTCTCTTTCCAAAACCCACCAGCTTTTCTTACTCCACTGAACTTCCCAGAAGGATTTTTTTTTTCTTGGCAGTTGATTTGACTTTTAGATGTGTATACTCTTTTCTGAAATTCTTAGCAGTCTGATAAGCTCATGCTTGCTTGCGTAAAAATATATTGGAAATAGATAGTGGACTACAGTGAATTTCTGAACGTGGCTTTTAGCGGTAAGGAACTGCACTCCCAACCTGAAGGTACAAAATGGGCAATCTCCTCTGGTGAGACTGATTGTCTTTGAAAACCTGCTGGAGGATTAGCTGTGGATCGCTTCTGACTCAATGGTCGGTGCACAAGAAAAACAATAAACAATAACTAGGATATGCAAATGTGGAGTGTTTTGGATTCACCAAGGAGATTTAATGGCTTATTAAAAATGAAGGTCATTAATAATGGCAGAAGGGTAGTTGGCACCCTTGAGGGTGGCACAATGCACAGAAGTTGTTTGGAATAGTGATGTGGAGATGATTCATTTTTTTCCTCCCTGTGAACTTAAAAGAAGCCATTTGGAAGAAAGGAAGTAAGAGGCTCTAACTGCCATCAAAAAAGGAAAACCAGGATGGAAAATGCATCCCGAGTACCTCAGATCCCTGCACTGAAACTCCTGGACCAAAGAGACAGAGCTGTCAAACCAGAAATACAACAGAGCGACAAAGAAACGGTGGTACAGAAACTGCAGAAATAGGTCAATCAGGAGACAAAGCCGTGAGTTTCCAACCCGAAGACCAAGAAAGTTGAGTGCCCTTGGATCAAGAGGCTTACAGGCAGAATGATTATCTTCAGGTATTAGTGCCTTTGTGAGTTAGGTTTGCTTACCCACAGAACTAAAATGGAAAACCCTTTAAACCTAGGCTACTCAGATGAATAGGGCCCTTTGACTGGAGGTACAAGGTGGGCCTGGGAGTGGCCACTTAAGACAGCAGAACTCAAAGAGCTTTCTAACACTTGCCTGATCAGGGAAGAAGTCAAAGCAAAGAGGTCAAATACAAGCAGAGACCTGCCTTTAGGCACCTCTGAGAGACAAGTCTCTCCAGATCAAAGAACCGTGTAGTAAATATTTTCTGACCTTGAATTTTAACCTGTTATCTCCCTAGTATAGTCCATTAACTGTGAATTTGTTTTGTGAGTTTTATGTGTCTGTTGAAAAACAGTCTACAATCCAGTCGAGAAGGAGTGAGTAGCCTGGAAGGGAAGGTTGGTAACAGGATTGGAATGATGGTTGGAGAGTCAAGTATACCTGACCCTATAGCAATTGGCCTCGGCTGGTTGCTGGTGGGAATTCTTCCTGTCATGAAGTTAGAAGTCAGATGCTAATGCCTCTCTCCTGCTATTTTTACACTGATCACTGACCTCAAACAGCCATTTTTACAGATTTATAATTTTGTAAAAGCTGGTTTTATAAAAATGATACATGTTCAGACTATTTCTGTTCAATATAACAAATCATCTATTATACGATAGTGCTCAATACTGGATCTTTTGTGTCCTAAAACATTAAAAAAAGTAGAGGTTTAAGTTGAAAAATACATTCGTATTTCATTCCTGTTTTTATTATAAATAAATTTTTCACTAGTTATTCATCATTTCTTGAATGGTAATATATACAACAATAGCATAAAAATAAAGAAAACAAGCAAATAATCAGGACTGACACCTGGTTATATATGAGTCCTCTATGAAAACCCTTATTGGGTCACAGAACACTCTGATCCCTCTTGGCTGTTCAATTTAGATTTTCTTATATGTACATGCCAGCACTCTAGTTATTGATATTGTCAGGTTGGGAGATTTAAAAGGAGGTCAGGACTTGTAAAGCATAATCATGACTCACCTAGAGTTGGGAGGAATGAAAATGAGGCTCCTATTAGAAGCCCTTACCACGTCCTCGAATTGGGCAGACGATAGTATAGATTAACATTACCAGTTAAGAGAAGGGGCACGGGAAAGGGTCATCTAGATTTTGACTCCTATTGGGATCACTTATTTGATAGATAGAGTAATTAGTTCGTATAAGAAGGAAGTAGCACAGCCACCTGAGCTGTCCGAGAGATGGTATAGCATAAATGCAGGAGCTTGAACTTTGGAATAAACTGAGTGTAACTTCTGGCCTTGCAATTTAAATAACTAATCTCTATGCTTTGCCTTCTCAATTGCAAAACGAGAATGCATCATTTCCTAGCCTTATAGAGCTTTTTATGAGCATTAAATGAGGTAATACATGATAAACGGTGGTGGTGGTTATGTGCCATCGACTGATTGCAACCGTGTGTGTGTTAGCTCTGAACCTGGCCCTTTCCTGAGCCAATCTCATTGTCTCCAACAGACCTAATCCCATTTCTCCAGTCACTGTGTCAATCCATCTCATCCTGGTTCTTCCTCTCCTGTGCTGTCTCTCCACTCTTCCAAGCATAATGTCCCTCTCTGGGGACTGGCCCCTCCTTGCAACATGCCCAAAGTATATGAGACAGAATTTCAGAATCCTTGCCTCTAGGGAGCAGCCTGGTTTCACCCTCTCTAGGATAGACCTGTTTGTTCTTCTGGAAGTCCAAGGTGTGTTCAACACTATTCTCTAGCACCACAATTGAAAGACATCCATCCTTCTTCTTTCATCCTTAGTTATTGTCCAGCTCTTGGATGCATAGCAAGTAATTGGTCCAGGTGAGGCACACCGTAGTCTCTAGACTGACATCACTGCTTTTTAGTACTGACAATTGCTTTCTTTCAGTTTTCTATATATGTCATCCAATTGTCTTCTTGCTAACATGGTCCTGCTGAGAAGTAAAAGCTTAATGTAATTGGTTCTCCTTTGTAGGTGACCCTTCCCCCCTCCCCAGTGCTACTTTTATTGTTCTATCCTTATCTTTGACATTGGAAAATTTGACTATGGTGTGTCTTTATGTTTTCCTTTTGAAGTTAGCTGTTTTAGCTTCTTGATTATGGATTTCCTCATTTGTCATGATACTGGAAAAGTTTTCTTCTGTACCTCTTCCACACTTTTCTCATTGCTTCTCTCTGCCCTGCCCTTCTCAAATTCCAGTCACATGTATATGGTTCCATCATCTATTATTCCATATGATTCCAATGTTTTATTCATTTTCCTTCCATTTTCTCTCTGGTTTTCTTATTGTAATTTCCCATCAAGGTTCTTGTCTTCTAGATAGCTTATTTTCTGTTACATCTCTTCTATTCTGCTTTTTTGTCCTTACAGCATGTTGTAAAGTTTTACCATCTTGGTCATGATATTCTGGATTGCATTTCCATGTATTTATGTTGTTTCTAGTACTGTGTTGGCTGTACTCTCTCTCTGTCTGTGATGATTTTTAAAATTCTTCTATTTGTTTGTTTACAGTTTCAATTCTTTCTTCAATTATTTAATAGCTTCTTAGTGCCAGGTCATCTAACTCTACATTGAAATTTTTCTTCTGCCTCCTTGTCTCTGGGGTTTTTATTGCATTTGTTATCAGTTCTGATTTTTTCAAGAGAAGGCTTGTTTTGGGTTTTCATAATGTTTGAACTTGCCTGCTGCTGCTTCTTTATATGTGTAAGGCAGTTTCTGTTGTATCTGTGTGGGTTGTTGACAGATCCTTTTCTTTATGATGCATAAAGTTGCAGACTTTAAGTGCTGCCCACGATTCCATATCCCAGTGACAGTTTTCACCATGATCATGGGCATCTCTATTTTATGGACTTTCCTTATTTTCTGGCAAGCTTCTCATCCAATTGTCCTTGGAGAGGAAAGGACCTGGGCATCTCTCCCTTTATCCAGCTGTGGTGGGCCTGCTTCTCTGTCCTGTCCTGTAGTTTTATGAGAGAGGGTGGTTCCCCCAAAGGTAGGGAAAGTCTCAGGAGTGTTGCATTTGATGTTTTGCTCAGGGGAAAAAAGCCCAGGGAATGGTAAAGTTCGAGGACTGTAGCCCCCAGTTTCAGTTGGTGCTACTAGCTGACCTGCATACCTATCTCCTCTCTTGTGGCTGGTTAGGTAGAAGCTGTTTGCACTTGAGCAGAGAAAGGCCCAGAGAAGTGGCAAGGTCCCAGTAATGCCAGTAACACAGCTACCAAGTCTCAGTTGGTGCTGAAATTGGTCTTATTATTCTTTTTATTTTACAGTGAGAAAAGTGATGCATATTTGAGTTGTGAAACGTATATGTCCAAAATTCCAATGCCGCAGCTTTTGCTTCTGTTGATAATTAAGATTAAAGTGAAAAGGTAGGCACAGGACTACAAAAAAGGGGAGGGGGGAGGTAAAGCTTAACAAGAACTAAAAGAATGGATTTTGCATACCCTAAGGAGGCCTCAATGCTGGGTAGCATCTTGTTTGTTGAGATGGGGTGCCGATGATTACGGGAGAGGCAACTTTGAGATGGACTGGCAAAATAGCCATTAGAATGGACTCTAACATGCTAATGACTGCAGAACTGGGCAGTCACTGTCCTGCCATCGATGAATGATTATGACACAGGACAGAGCAAGCTTTCAACCTGTTGTTTGTAGCATCTTTATGAAGTACAGTTGACTAGATGAAACATGCAACAACGAAAGAGTAGAAGGCAAAGGGGTAAAGCCTGCTCACTTTCTATTTTATTTTTAAACACAAGGAATAGGGATCTACTTTTGAAAGTAGGGAAGACTAGGAGAGCAAAATGCATCCAGACTTCTATTTAGAACAAAAATGAGGAACTTCACATGGATCTGAGCATGTGTATATTGTCCTACTTTAATCAGAATTTATTTAGACAAACAGGAAATGTAACCAAGCAACTGTGGGAAAGCAAAAGGAAATACATTCACAATTTGGTAAGAGGTGGAATGAATTTGAAAGTTCTTTGCTGTTGGAGCTATAATTATAGGTTTTAACTACCTGCTGGAGGTTATAAAGGTAAAGGGAATGGAAATGTTCAGCATGAGTCAAAAGAAATTATTATGGAGTAGGTTTCCAGAAAATGTTTATATAAGAAGTAGTCATTCTTATTAAATTTCCTTAGAGGTAATTTCATAAATGATCCTAAAAGTGTAAGTGGATAAGTGGTAAGATAATGTTTGTGCTTCTCCTGCAAGGAAGACTTCCTTGCAGAGCAGTCATATCTATGATTTTTTTGTGGAAATTCTTTCTGCTTATCTTTATTCCTTCTCAGCCCCTCTTTGAAAAGACAAAGGTATTTACAGGCTTCATAAGAGGTATCTGTGTTTATTATAAGAGTGATGACTAAAATTAGCAGGCAGAATCATGAAAGGCTAGGCAGTCTCACTTTGTTCTTGTTAGGTACCAGTTGAGTTGAGTATGACTCAAAGCAGCCCTATGAATAATTTGAACTCTTTCCTATCCTGTGTCAGACTCACAGTCACTGACACACTCAAGTCCATTACTGTCAATCCACTGGGACGAGGGTCTTCCACTCTTTTGCCGTCCCTCCACCTTCCCAAGCATGATGTCTCTCTCCAAGGAATAACCTCTTCCATCAAATATCCCGAAGTATGCGAGACAAAGCTTCATCATCTTTGCCTCCAAGGAGCACTCTGACTGCACCTTCTCCAAAACATTTTTGTTTGTTCTTTTGGCAGTCTATGAAATAACAGTACTCTTCTCCAACACTACGTCCAAAGGCATCAGTTCTTCTTCTGTTATCTTTATTCATTTTCCAGATCTCACATGATCCTGATCTGACTGCTAGTACCAAGTGTATTGATTGTGGATCATAGTATAAATAATTATTCTTGAGTTCCAACAGTGATGCTGTATTCCATACTCTGATTTTTTAAGCTTATGAATCTACAATTTTAATAAACTTCAGGGGTGATTTTTTTCATCAAAAAAAGTATAAGAATCAAGTAAGTAACATATTTGTCTACAGGAATACAGGACTTCAACTTCCTTTCTTTGGAAGTAGTATTCACAGCAGATTTTTTTTTTACTCTAAACATGTCTTTGGACAAGTTGTGAGGAGAGACCGGTCCTTGGAGAAGGACATCATGCTTGGGACAGTGGAGGGACAGCGTAGGAGGGGAAGGCCCTCTATAAAGTGGGTTGATTCAATGACTGGGATAATCAGGATGGGACTGTCAGAGACAGTGCAACTGGCATAGGACAGAGCAGAGTTTAGGGATGTTGTACATAGGGTCGCTATGAGTCGCAAGCAACTCGACAGCACATAATAACAACAACAACTAAACATGTCTATAATTTAAGATGAAAATTAGCAAAATGGGCTTTCATAACTGATATTTAAAGAGTCTAAGCTAAAGTCATGTTTCAGTTACCTCCACCCCCCAATAAGGAGACACCTTGTCTGGTTGGAATATTAGCTGAGAACAGCGACTTTTTTTTACCCAGTGACTATCTACTTACATATCTTTGCACTATAGCTTTCCTTCCTTCCTTTCTCTCTCTCCCCCCTTCCTTCCTCGCTCCCTCCCTCCCCTCTCCCCCTCTCTCTGAATTCACAATCACTTGTCACCCTCCTTCCTTCTGCCTTTAGAGCGTCTGTCCTGCTGTTGAAAGGATCATTTTCAGAAACACTAAGAATACTATGGGGCTGAGGTAAGAAGTTTTTATTTCCCAGCTGATTGTGTGTTGTTCACCAGCTGTTGCATATTAATCTATCTTAATCCCCTACAGTCTGTCGTTAGTTACCCAAAAGAATTAGACTGTCCTAAAACCTAAAGGTAAAGATGTGTGAAATGGATGTAATTATGATCAAATTGCATACTTACATCAATGCCAATCTAATTTATCTGGTCATAAAGAAGCCGAAATGAACTCATAATATTTACTGTTATCTGTGGGTTGCTATCTCAGAGATTTCTTTGGGGGCAAAAGAAATCTGTGCGCATTTAAAATGACATGAAGCACACTGATTTTTTAGCATAATTCAATGAAAACATTTCAATTGACAATGTAGATGCCTAAAATCAGATTCATTAATCAGTCTAGTCTTCTGCATTGATAAAGATGTTTTACTTTTAAAATAATAAGAATTTTATTATTAACAAATGAATATTTTTATATACATCTTTATTTCATGCTTATTTACTTACAAAGTTTGTATACATTGTTTCTCACACTGAATCTTTCCCCTTTCCTTTTCCATCTCTCCCGCAACCCATCAAATTGTGTGACCCTATGAGTAAGTCCTCCCTGCCGTCCTCACCTATCTGCTTCCCTCTCCACACCCTGGATCCTCATACACATTCTACAATAATGGTCTTATTCAGTGATTTGTACACTAATGTTCATAGCAGCGTTATTTACAATAGCAAGAACATGGGAACAGCCCAAAGGTCTAACCACAATGGAATGGATTGAAAAATTATGGAACATTCACACAATGGAATACTACGCAGCACGCAGGAGCAATAATTTCATAAATTACTATCTTCCGTGGGAGGGACTGGAGAGCATTATGTTAAATGAACTGACTCCTTATTTTAAGGACAAATGGTCTATAAACTATATTTTAAATTTTGTAGATTAAATCAACATATATTTGAAGCTATCATGATATTAAAAAACAGAGACCTACCAAAAATTAACCTAATGTGTAGGTCATCCCAACAAGGACTATGTTTAAAGCATTTGAATAATTAGAAGAGCCTTTTCTCAGAAAAGCTCAAGAATGTTGAAGCGTTTTATAAAACCAAATTCTGTGTGAGCAAAACTTTAAAGGGACAAAATTTCAACTTTTCTCTTGACTTAGATGTTTTAGATATCTCATCTTAAAAGCTACTACAAACTAATGAAATGAGAAAATGTTCATTGAAAACTTAAACCAACTTTTTTTTATACATTTTTAATTTTTTTTTATTTTTCAAGAGGAAAATGATACATTGGTTTTTCAAATATGTTTAATGTACGTGTATGGCTTGAGGTTGTTGTTATTTGTTTGGTTACGTGTGCTTTAATAACTTTCCAAGTTGTTGATTTTTTCTTAGGAGGGAAATGCTCTTGCTTTTGAAAGCTGGGCATATACATCAGCTTAGTCCCAGACAATCCTATACACAAGCCTGACTCTACATTTTCTTTCAGATACCAAGAGTTTAAGACCTCGATGCTTTAGTAAGTGGCATATATTTTCACACTGAGCTTGAGGCCCACAAATAATTAACTATCCAAAAGGTCGAGAGTTTGAACCTCTCCACATTCTCATTGGAAGAAAGATCTGTTGATCTAATTCACAAAACAGAACATCCACTGACACCTTACAAGTACAGTTCTACAGTGAAACACATGGGGTCAACATGCATCAGAATAAATTACCTGGCAGTCATTTCTGTTGTTCCTGCTCAACGCTATAATGTCAGATATTATCTATCAATCTCAGGATTACTTTGATTTTAAGAAATATCTGCTGGGAACAGGACTGAATTTTATGGGTCTTTCAGAAGAATAGATCTGGTAGCATCTTTAGAAAGAACAATTTTCTGTATTGAAGGGGAAAAGGATTTGTTAACCTTTAGACAGAACATATTTCAAGAGTTAATGCCTTTGACATAGAAAGAGCAAGTCAATACACATTTGACCACTTGGATATGAACTGTCTGAGAAATATTGATATTCTTTCTCCAATCTCTTCAACCATTTTGGAATGGGAGTGACAGGGCCCACAATGTCTTTTTCACCTTGAAGATCATAGAGAAATTTACATGAAACAGCATGAAATGACAGTGTATAATACAGCTAGCATAGAACAGTATCTTTCCCCTCCCTTTTAGCCTAAGTTAAGTGTAACTTCAAATATAACATCAATGTGTCTTGGGTTTCAGCAAATTGAAAAGCAGTAGTTATAGCCTAGGTAAAAAAAGCACGATGCTATTATTCTGATTTGAAATATGCTCCGATTGTCCCTTGAACTGCCAACAGAATAATCATGTCTGTTTTAGAGTCAGTACAACCAAGGGTGTTGTTTAGAGGCAAGGATGTGAAAGTTTGTCTCACATACTTTGGATATGTTTTCTGGGGCAAAAAAAGTCTTTAGAAAAAGGTCTCATTCAGGGAAAGTTCCAAGTCAAATAAAGAGAAAGACCATCAAAAAAATGAATTGACATAGTATATGTAACCATGGACTCAAGCACACACAAAAAAAATCACAAGAATAGCTCAAGATAGGTCAAGATTCAGATGTGTTTTTCATAAGGTTGTTGAGTCATTGTTGACTAGATGACACCCAATAACAGCAAACCTTCACGAGGGTCAACTATGAGTCAGTTCCCACTTGAAGGCAGTGAGTTTAAGATGAGTCAGCGATGCTACCTCTTTTCCTCAAGAGATCTAAAGAGTCATATTTTATCTGTACATGTGCTCACGAGACACAAAAATTAAATGACGGCCATTGAAAAGCACCAGTTTGACTTTTTAAAAGTAAGCATTGTCTTTTCATCAAGAAAGAAAAAGAGTAATGTCTTTCACTTGCAGGACAAAAGAAATTGCAAAGAATTTTCAAATCACACGCTCTCTGATTTTCTTCTCCCTCATTCTTCCAACTTTAGTTGTAAATATAATTTTTTTAATCTTTGAAAATGTAACAGCACTTATTAAAAATTAAAACAAAGCATATAAACAAACACATAGGATAGTAAATGTGTGTGTGTGTGTATAAAATTCCTAAGTTTCTGTGTTATTAACACACATTTGTAGGAACTCTGGTGATAGAGTCTGCAGGGTGTTGAGATGCTAGCTTAAAGGTAACCAGTTAGATCTGTGAGGGAGAGAGATAGGCAATCTCTTCTTCTGTGATTTACAGCCTTTGGAAGCTTGCTGGAGGGTCATCTATGAGTTGGTGCCAAGGAAAAAAGAAATCAAACAAAAATAACCACATGTTTGAAAATGACCAGTTATATTTGTTGCACTACTTACTAATTGACAATCTCTTCCTGTTGCATATTATAGCCCCAGAAAGTTGGGGGAGGATTGCTAAATTGGAGCCTACCAAACAGAAACATTTTTTTGAGTTAATTTTATTTGTAAATTTTCAAAGTTCTGACTAAGGCAGGTAAAGAACATTATAGAATATTTTGTTCAGTTGGCTTCGATATATGTCAAATATATTTATAATAATCAGACACTTATTATTGAAGAGGAGATGAGTTGTGGGATGACATGAAGGATATCATCCAAGAGGAATGTAAAAAGTTATCACAAAGTCAGGAGAGAATGTAAAGATGATACTAGAACACCAAGAAGTCAAAATAAAGATAAGAGATGCTGAAACAAAAGAGATGAACAGAGATTTCAAAAGAAAACTCAAGAAGACAAAGCAAAGATAACAACAGAATGTGCCGAGAGCTGGAATTGGACAATAAAAAAAGGAAGAACTCACTCACCATTTCTTAAGCTCAAAGAACTGAAAAACAAATTCAAGCCCTGAGTTGCAATGCAGAGGGATGCAATGGAAAAATATCTTGAATGATTCAGGAAGCATCAAAAGAAGATGGAAGAAATACACAGAGTCCTTGCACCAAGAAAGAATTAACTGACATTTGAGGAAGTAGCATCTGATCAAGAACCAAAGGTAAATAAAGAAAAGTTCAAGCTGCACTGGAAATAAGACCTCAGAAATCAATAGAAAATCAGTTGACATGTTGCAACAAAGACAACCGTGGACAAAATCATCAGTCTGTGCTAAGAAATTTGGAAGATACCTACCCAGTCAACTGACTAGAAAAGATCCATATTCATTTCAATTCCCCAAAGAAGGTAATTTAACAGAATATGGAGATTATCAAACAATATCATTAATATCATATGCATGTAAAATCTAGCTGAATATTATTGAAAAATGACTAGAACAATACATTGACAGAGAACTGCCAGACATTTGTGCAGGGCTTAGAAGAGGTCTTGACACCAAGGAGATCATAGCTGATGTCAGATGGGTCTTAGCTGAAAGCAGAAAATACCAGAATGGTATCTAATTGTGTTTTAACAAATATGCAAAGACTTTGGACTGTGTAGATCATAATAAACAATGATAAAGGGAGTTATAATTGAAATTGTCAATAATTTAATATTACTTGGATCCACAATCAATAACCTTAGTATCAGCAGTTAAGAATTCATAAGACATGTTACATTGAGAAAATCTGCAGTTAAAGACCTCTCTACAGTGCTAGAGAGCTAAGCTGTCAGTTTAAAGACTAAGCTGTGCCTGATCCAAGTCATGGTCTTTTTAGCTATTGTTATGCATGTGATATTTGGACTAAGAATTGCAGAAGTAGAATTGAAGCCTTTGAGTTGTGTTGGAGAATAGTATTGAATAAACAAATAAATCTTGGAGATAGTGTAAGCAGGGTCCTCCTTGGAGGTAAGGATGGTGAGACTTCATCTCACATATTTTGTTGACCAATTCTTCTTGATAGAGTGAGTCTATCTTCTTTTGATGCTTCCTGGATCACTTAAGATCTTGAACTTAGCAATGTATGACTAAATATACATAGTCAATATATATACACACACACACACACACACACACATATATATGTATATATATATATTCATACTTTCATTTTTATTCCTGTAATAAATAGAGTGTCCTGAGCATGTCCCGTTGCATCAAGTCACATTATACTTATGACTTTTAACTGCCTGTTACCCCTTATGTAAAGCCAAAAGCAATTTTCTACATTTATTTTTTTGACATGCCTGGTGCAAGTGAGTTCTTGAATAACAGAGTCCGATTGTGATTATGTAAAAGAAAAGAATAATGACCCTTTATAGGATAATGTACTTTTTAAAAAACATTTTTATTTTATTAATCTTAATGAACATTTACAGAGATTTTGGATTTCCACTCATTCATTGTTGCACTTCTCTCCCTGCCCAGCCCTCCCCTACCCACCACCCAGTTTGCTCCTCTCTTTGGAAAGTAGAAGAAAAATTCTTTCATTGGTATACAATTCCCCGCATATGTTTGCTTTTCTTCTTTAGATCACAGGGTTTATTCGCCTCCTTTACCTTCCCCCAAGTAAGGGTGCTTTGCCTTTCCTTTATAGAAATCTTACTGCTCTCTATTTTTAAAAAATTATATTTTCCCTTTGAGTGAAGACTTACAAATGATGTTGGTTTTTCATAGATATTTTGTTTTATGACTGATTATCATTGATTAACTAAATTAATTACAATGTCTAATTAACCCTTATTGTGCATTGCCTTTCCCTGCACCCAACTTAATTGATATACTTCATTATACTCCCCTGTTAAATGCCAGCTTGATTATATATTTATGTAAAATTTCCTTCACTTTTATAATAGTAGACTTAAGCCATAATCGTCCTTGCGTGACTGACATATGTCACTCAGTAGTATTGCTTTTGATTCCTCCCATGTTGTGCAGTCTTTCACAAAGTCTTAAACTATGTTTTCTAATAGTAATGACTGTTGATTTATGATCACTATTATTGTATATTTTTCAGATCTCCACTGGCTGTTTCCTGGTTCCTCCTCTCCTCAATTAGAATGCAATAGATAAGAGACTGAGATAAGTAAGTAAATGGAATATTTGCATACAATGACACCATACTACATATCATGGGCACTGAGAACTTGGCAAGTTTGTTCTTAATTTGGAGACCAGTTCCGGATGCTAGAAATCTTTGCCAAGTGGAAGTACAGTGTTAATCTCAAGACCATATCTCTTTTCCAACATAGGACTACTGAGCAATGACTTTGCTCTTCGCTTGTTTATTAGTTACATCATCAAGATGAAGAGAATGTCACATCTTTTTATCAATGATGTTCCTCCAGGAAAGTCATACTTTAACACGTTTAGTAGAAGATGAAAGTATCTAAAGCAATTTTATTCTGTGGCCTTTTTTTTGAGGAAATACACTTAAAGTTTGCAGTGCACTGTGCTTCTGTAAGTAATGACCCCATTTGGGCATTGCAAGCAGTGTATCTGTAAAGAGTAGAAGTATTCACCATTCAGTGATGACTGCTAACTAAAATGTAAATAGAAGCTGATCTAAATGTACTGATTAGCATAAGTATGGTTCTCTTTTGTAAGCATTGGGGGAAAATAAACACATGAAAACGTAAATTTACATTGATTGACTCAGAGGTACCTCTTGTAATGTGATAACAATTCAAGAACCTTTCCCCTGTAATTCAGGCACTCAGAATATGCTTAGGTGCAATCCAATAAATGTAGTGCACGGAGCATTTAATATACATTTTAAAGCGGCGGTGCAGATTATCGAACTGCCGCTAAAACAATC
This sequence comes from Elephantulus edwardii, assembly GCF_000299155.1. NCBI lineage: Eukaryota > Metazoa > Chordata > Mammalia > Macroscelidea > Macroscelididae > Elephantulus > Elephantulus edwardii. The sequence continues at coordinate 11,926,124 of NW_006399751.1, read as the reverse complement.
GGCCTCAAGTTCTTAAAATGTTCTTTTGCAGGAGTTTCTCTAAATATCTCATTTCTCAGAATCCATAGCCATTAAATCCCCTGTCTCAAATTACAGAATTTTGAAAATGCAACAGAGAGATTAAAAAAAATAAAAGCCAGTATATGTTCATGGGATAACTGATCTTTTTTTGTTCTCGAGTATGACTCAGGAAACCTAGGAGGTTATAGCAAATATTTACCTCTGTGGGGTGAAATGTGAGCCAAAGATTAGGTTCTGCAAAAGGTTGGAGACAGGGCAGTTTATTGCACGTAATTTACATGTAGTCACTTAATATGCAGATTTCGATCGCTGGAATGAGACATGGACATCAACAAGGCTCGATGGTATGTTTTCCATGAAATGGGCAAATCTAAGGCAAATTGTCTTTAACTCTGAATAGAAAGCTTTATTGCTATCTCCAAAACTATGTGAGACAAAGTTTCACCATGCTAGCCTCTATGGAGCACTCTGGTTGCACTTTCTCCAAGGCAACTTTCTTTGTTCTCTTGGCAGCACATGGGATATTCTGGATTCTTCACCAACACCTAATTCAAAGACCTTGTTCTTCTTTCAGATGCATAGGAAGCAATTGAGGATACTATGGCCTGGATTAGACACACTCTAGTCTTTAAACTGACATCTTTGCTATTTAGAACTCTGAAGAGGTCCTTGATGGCAGATTTCCCCAGAGCAAGAAATCTTTTGATTTCTTGACTGCTGATGTCATGAGTTCAGGTTGTGACTCTATGTAAAGTGAGGTATTTGGCAATATACAGCCTTTTTTCATCTATTATGCTGTTGCCCATACATCCAGTGGTGAGCATTCTTATTTTCTTGAGATTGAGATGTAATCCATATTGACGAATATAGTATTTGATCTTTCCCAGTAAGTACTTGAAGCCTTCTTCACTTTGGGCAAATGAGGTTGTGCCATTTGCCTAATGCAGACTGTTGAAGAGTCTTCCTTCAAGCTTGATGCCATGGTCTTCTTCATACAGTCAAGCATGTTAAGTTATTGGCTCAGCTTGCAAATTGAATAAGTATGGAAAAGGATACAAACCTGATACACTACACACCTTTTCTGACTTTTAACCATGCAAATTCTCCTTTTTTCTTGTCTAGCAACTACTTCTTGGTCTATGTATATGTTATACACGAGCACAATAGTCAGTGTTCTGGAATTCCTGTTCTTCTCAATGTTACCCAAAAGATGCTATACTGCACACAGTCAAATACCTCTGCATGAGCAATAAATAGGTACATTATATATAGGGAAAACGTACATCTTGATAGGAACTAATCTACCAAAGGGAACAGGAGAAAGATTAGCAAAAGGAACATTTCCTAATTAATGTGTGCAGGAAAGACTGACCTAAAAAAAGTACAGGAAAGACTGACCAAAAGCAACCAATAACCTAGTCATATTATCATCATAATAAATGAACATTCCTTTTCTATTCTCCTAAGAGGTGAAATAGAGGAAATTACAGCGGGGAATAAAACCATTGTAAGACCTGGATCCAAAAGCCCACATTTGGACTCTTAACTTATAATCAGACATCAAGACATTACCTCATGCTGCAGAAACAACCCACTAACAGTAAAAATAAAACTAACCCCTAACAAAAGAAAAGCATTCTGCTCACTCACAAGGGACAGCCCACTCTCTTCTATGGAGAGCGTCTGTGCTAATTAAATACACTGTGTTGCTGACACCTATACATTTTGCTCCCTCTTCAGTGTTTTCTCTATCTGATTCTGTCTCCCAAGTCATTCTTCACCATTTCTTTAGCGAGTCACCTGAAAAGCCAGGGCAGGCCGAGGGCCAAAATATCTTACCAACAGTAACAGAAGAACATTTAAGACAATACATTGAAATGTTAGAGAATGGACCAAGCGCTACTGGAATATAATACATTCACTCCTAAATCTCTGTAGCTTAATGAGAATGTATTTTGTTTTATTTCTTACTTATTTTGAGATGTCCTGCATGCTGGTTGAGTCTTTTCTCCACATAGTCACCCAAGGTTAGGCCAACAGTGTCATCTCTATTTAAAACTTGCAAATCACAGAGAAAACAAGTGAGAAGACACAACATTGACCCTTAAATGTCAGAAACCAGAAATCTTGCCTCTCCTTATGTTATGCCAGTCCCTGCTCCCATTATAAGGAGCCCTGGTGGCTTAGTAATTGTAAGTAAGTAATTGTGGCAAGTAATTGTGCTACCAACACAAAGGTGGGCTTTTCAAATCCACCAGCTGCTCCGTCATAGAAAGACAATCTCTTCCCAAGTGATTTCTTGTCTCTAGAAACCCACTGGAAGCTTAGCTCTGAATTGGTTCCTATTCAAAGGGACACAACAACAACAACAACTCTTGTTATGGGGAACTCTAATGGGTAAGGAGTTGCTCTGAGATCCCAAAGGCAAGCAGTCTGACTCTATCAGCTGCTCCCTGGGAGAAAGATGGACAGTGTTTCTCTGTGCAGTTTATAGCCTCTGAGAAGTCACCAGAAGGTCAGCTATGAGCTAGTTCCAACTCAGCAACACACAACAGCATCACTCCCATTATATTTTATGTGCCTTGTTTTATGTATTGATGCCTTTGAGCTATGGTGCTGGAGAAAAGTGTTGAATGTACCATGGACTGCTAGGAAAACAAACAGATTCATCCTGGAAAGGGTTAAACCGGGCGGCTCCTTGGAGGTAAGGATTCTGAGGCTCCTTCTAACATACTTTGGACATGTTTTAAGGAGGGACTGGTCCTTGGAGAGGGACATCATGTTTGGGAGGGTGGAGGGACAGCGCAGGAGGGGTAGGCCCTCTATGAGGTGGATTAATTTGGTGACTGGGGTTATCGGGATGGGAGTGTCAGAGGCAGTGCTATTAGCACAGGACAAAGCAGAGTTTAGGGCTGTTGTACATAGGGTCATTATGAGTCTCAACTGACTCGATGGCACATAACAATAACAACAACTACAACAACACTAATTGTGTAAGTTTCTTATTTGTGTTATATTTTGATTGTTAGATTCTGACTGTATTGCATTATGATTTGAGCTCTGGTGGCCTAGTGGTAAGGAGATGTGTTGCCAACCTGAAGGCTCTCGGTTGAAATCCACTAACTTCTCTGAAGGAGAAAGATGGACAATCTCCTCCTTGTGCAATCATGACTGCCCCTGAAAACCTTCTGGAGGGGGCAGCTTGGGAAGTTCCAAGTCGATGGTACATAACAAATATTTTTTGAGACTGTTTTGTAATCCTGTGTGTTGTCAGATCTTGTAGAAGTGCTAATGTGTTCAAAGTCTATGTCCAGTCCCTAATTCTTGGTCCAAGGCTCTGTAGCATTTTTTGAGGATCAAGGGGTTATTTTGACTGCTGCTTTTTTATTACTGAGTAAGTTATTTTCTCTCAATCTGACTAGAAGTAGTCCATATTCTACTCTTAAGTTATGATATATTTCAACTTCTGTTCTAAGTCCTGAATCTTTTTAGGACACTTCTTAATTCCTCTTTACTACATTCCTACATGGTACTTCTTTTTCAATTCTTCAATGTTGTAAGGATTTATTCATTGTAGGAACAGGAAACTGAAATTCAGAGAAGCAAAATACATTGCTTATACTCAAAGCAGTAAGATTTTAAAGTAGGTCTATTTAAATTCAAACTCTATTTTCAAAATACAAAATGATAATAATTATGATAATAAATCTAATAAAATGCTATTAACTAAATTTCCCTGGAATTACAAACTTAGAAGGAAATGAATATTGACTTTTCTTTAATAACCTTTTAACATATGTCTCTATTTGAGTTTGTATGTTTCTCTTAAATAATTTAAAGTCAGCATTCAGTTTTTAAAAATTCAGCAATAAACATGAATGAATTTATTATGGTATGTAAAATGTCATAAAACATGCAATCCAGTCAAATTAATGTGACAAGGATGCAAAAGAGACTAACAAATAAAATCAAAACATGCCATAATACTTCATCATGCTTTAAATATTGTATGTGGTAAATATATTAATACTAGGATTACGTTTCTCAGTATTGCTGTCATATTCCATATTTCTTTGTATTTATCCACTGAATCTAGGAAGTGGACAAAATTACAGAATTAAAAATCATCATAATTAAGAGTCCAATGTGGGTCAACAAATATATTGAAATGCAAATCTTCTCAAAATACTTGGTGGGACTCAAGCTTTCCCCTTGACTATTCCCCAACTCACACTACCAGATTCAACTTTCAACTATTATCTCCAGGGCAAGTCTTCCCTTTTAGTGCTCCAAATTAAGAATTGGCCAAAGGCAGGATTACATGCTTTTTAAATCTACAATATTCAGTATTCATTTATATAATGTAGTTTTTTATCCCCCTTCTCTTTTTAAAAAACTTGATCTGATCCTTTGCATACTACATTTTATCCATATACATTGTGCCCCACACAATCTCTCATATATACTGTATTTAATACAAGAGTTAATTACAATCTCTCTAGGTCTTTTTTTTTTT
>NW_006399751.1:11918698-11921159 GCF_000299155.1 Elephantulus edwardii | reverse complement strand
TCATTCATTGTTGCACTATTCTCTCTACCCTCCTCCCAGTTTGTTCTTGTCTAGGTCTTTTATTACTCTGTCCTCCCAAGACCTCATTGACCATCCTCCATCTCCACCATCCCAGTGGTCATCTCGAGCTTGGACATATTCCCTCAGTGCTGCCTACCTAGCATGCACAGATGCATGGAATGGCAGGAGAGGGTTGTTGGCTTGAGGAGCAAGGAGTTGTGAGGACCCCTGGCCTATTGACTTGACTTGGTCCCATGTGGCTACTAGGGCTGAGTGAAGAGATCAAGATGTGTAGAGCACAGGGAGAAGTGTGGACTCCTGAGCTTGAAGCTCAAGTTCATCTAAACCTAGCCACAGATGGCTGGGGATGAGTTGACCAGAACCCAACCAGATGAAGAGAACAAGATCCATGCTCTGAGCTAGAGACAATGGCTGCAACCTGATCGCTTGCTCTGGACTGGACTTTGTTTATAGATGCAAATGCTCCAAGTTTCCACATTGAACAGTGGATCTTTCAACAAAAGGGACATGCTTGTTTCCACAGAGTACTGGTTTGATAGGTACAAGCAAATCAAATATTGGCTATCTAAAATGGAGATTGTTTGGGCATGAGGTGTGAAGTAGTTGGCTGACATGCTTCCACCAAAGTAGTTGTTGATGGGATGATTGATTGTAAGGGAAGGGGAGAAAAACCCACAATATAAACGAATGAAATAAAATGTAAATGGAAAACCGTATGCACCACAATGTATGTACATAGAACACAATGTATATGAAGAGATATTAAAGAATTAAAATTAATAATCTTCTCAATACAAGAAAAGTAATGATTAACTATGAAACTCAAATGATTGTATATTTTGGCAACTTTTATTTGGTTTACAGGGGAATTATTATTTGCTGCTTTGTAACCTGTGGATATTATGTAGGACATAGTTCCTGTTCCACATATACATAGACATGCACCTTCATAACTGTGTGCACGTGCCCCAAATCCTTAATCTTTGAACCTATGTCATAAAGTCATGATTTTTCCTTCAAAGAGTTTGTTCATATGGCATACATAAATGGCACTAAAATTATTTTTCTATGCATATCCCCCATAATTTACCTGTTGCAGCTATAAAGTCTAAGTGTCAAGCAATCACTTTTTATTGTGAGTAAATAGTTTTTTAAAAAAATAATAGCTCAAGCAATGGACACTTGAAGAGATGGGGTGATAAAAGGCATAGATTAATGGCAATTAATTACTTAAAACACAATTATATGAATGGCTAGATAAAACACAATGCATATAAATGATTCTATGCAATCCAGTAAAAAAAAAAAAAAGATGGATCACATGCTGCTTTTGTTTATAGCATTTATTTGTCTAATAATGGTTCGAAAGGGAGCTCTGGTGGCCTAGTAGCAAAAAAGCTGCACTGCGATCCCAAGGACATGCAGTTCAAGGCCACCACCTGCTCCGTGGGAGAAAGATGGGCAGTCTCCTTCCATGTCATTAACTGCTTTGGAAAACCCGCTGGAGGGTCAGCTATGGGTCAGTTCCGACTCTACAGCACACAACAACAATGGCTAAAAAATAAGAAAGAAGATGCATTTTTCTAATTATTTCTATTTTGGGAATTTGATAGCCCCAGGCATTAAATGTGATGAAGATGCTGTTGTGGTGGTGGTGGTGGTGGTGGTACACCACCGAGCTGGAACCAACTCCTAGATGACATTCCAGTGGGTTTTCAGAGACTGTTCATCACATGAGAGAAGACTGCTAGTTTTTCTCTTCCAGGGTGGCTGGTAGATTCAAACCAAGTGTATTTGGGTTCACGGTGCAATTCCTTACCATCAGGCCATCAAAGCTCCTTATGATTAAGACAGAATAGCAAACATTGTCTTAGAATTGCCTAACTCTTCTTAGTAAAGCAAAACCACTGCCACTGAGTCCATTTCGTCTCACAGGGAACCTAGACAAGGGTAGAACATCCCATGGGCTTTTCAAGTCTGAAATATTTTCAGGGCAGATACAGCCTGCCATTTCTTTCTCCTCTGGAGCAACGTTTTGTTATTATTATTTGCTATGTACTGTGAAATCGGAAACGACTCATAGCTGACCTTTCAGCTGGTTTTCAGCATTATTTAATTTGTACTATTTGTCTTTTGGTTAATAGTTGAATGCTTTAATTGTTTCACCACCAGGGCTCCTTAACTAACTTTAACTATCCTCCTGGAGTGATAAACACATTGAAACGATGCATGCTTTAAGCTAAATTTCAATAGAGTATAACTACATTGATTGATTGATTGATTGCTGTTGTTGTTGTTAGGTGCCGTCGAGTCTCCTGCAACTCATAGCGACCCTATGTACAACAGCCCTAAACTCTGCTCTGTCCTGTGCCAATCGCACTATCTCTGACAAACCCATCCCAGTTATCCCAGTCACTGAATCAATCCACCTCATAGAGGG
>NW_006399751.1:11837314-11917364 GCF_000299155.1 Elephantulus edwardii | reverse complement strand
AAAGCAGCCTGAACTTCTTCTTTCATCACCATAGGCTCTTGCTCATATGTTGTTTCATGAAATTCTTCTGTGTCTTCCAATTCTTTTCGATACAGTGACTCAGTATATTCCTTCCATCTTCTTTTAATACTTTCAGGATCATTTAACGTTCTGCTGAAAGCATCCTTGATTATAGCAACTCGAGGTTTGAATTTGTTCTTCAGTTCCTTGAGCTTAAGATACTGTTATACTTTTATTCTTTTGCCATTCTATGCTTGCAGTGCCATTTATGGGATCCCAACTTCATATTTTTTCCCTTTCTTTACTCTCTTAGGACTCTGCCTTCCCTGCCACAAGGATGAACCTTGAAAACATTCTTTTGCATGAAATAAATCAGTCCCAAAGTTATAAATACTGTAGATGTTCGATAGGTAAAATATATAGAGATCAGAGTTTAAAAGTGGTCACCAGGGAGAGGAAGAGAGGTCAAAGAAGAGAATTATTGCTGAGGGAGCATTGAGTTTCTGTCTATGGTGAGGAGTCTTTGGCAGTAGATATTGATGATAATTGCACAACATAACTTATGCAATTGATCTCACTGGATTCTATAAATGAAAAAAAAGTTTTAATTGACAGGAGTTTCATTAGCTGTATGTAGTTCCATAATTTAAAAAAGTAAGTATGGAAAATCTTGTGCACTGCACATACTTGGTAATAAAATCTATGAGTTCAGGTGGTCTACTGATAAGTGACAAGTGCTGCAGTCCTCAAGGCACAGGGTACGAGGCCACCAGCTGCTCTGGGTGAAAAGAGTGGTCAGTCTCCTCCCATGCGATTAACTGCCTCTGAAAACCTGCTGCAAGGTCAGCTATGTTGACTCTACAGTACACACAACAACAATAACAACACGTGTGAACCTTAGAGGAAGCTGGAGAAAATGTGAATGAGAGCCCTTGGAGCTGTTTTTGTTAATTTTTTTGCAAATATGATATTTCCACATAAAGACCTATAAAAATTACTATTTTGTTGTTATTATTAGTTTCCCTTTAGCCTATGGTGATGTCTTGAAGATACATTTATGTTTTAATATCAGGCAGACGATACATGAAAAAAATGTATTGTGGAAGGAAAGATAGTAGTTTAATTTAAAAAGAGAGTTATTTTAGATGTTAGCTTGTGAATGCAATTATTTACCATTGCATGACTTTGTGTGGAGGAGATTGTGGTTATCAATGAAAAGTAGCTTTATAATTTTTCAATATCCATATTGCAAGTTGACCTATAACAAGGCAGTTGGAGTACGTACACACACACACACACACACACACACACACACACACACACACACACACACAGAGACACACCCCCTACACCCTGACTCACACCTCTTGTATTTAGTTTTCCGTTACTCAACTAAAACCCTTTTACATATGCGCTCTCTCTCCCTCATTGCCACTGATTCTGAACCTCCTCACAGCTGATCCTCCAGCAGGTTTTCAGAAGCTATATATAGCAAAGCAGGAGATTGCCTCAGTTAATTGTACAGAGCCTCTGATGGATTTGAATCAACAAAGAGGGGCCTCCTTTGGATTCTCAGTACAAACTATGCCACCAGAGATCCCTTTTACCTATGCAGGTATTCTTTTTCCTCTTTCTCTCTGACATAAACGATTGAATTTTAAAGTCCAAGTGTTAATGAGTTGGCAATCTGGATTTTTCTAACATCAAGCCTGATGAGGTTTTTTCCACCCCTTGTATTTCTATCCTTTTTTCTGTTTGGCACAGAAAAAAAAATTAATCAACCTTTGAAGAGTTTAGCTCTACGTCTTCTTCAAATGCTAGAGAAGGACAGTAGGCCCCAATATAGGCACACATCTAGATAGTTACACCTCTGTCACATGATTTAGTGTGAGATGCACCCCTCTGAGAATCAAGCACATGTTTATCGTTGAGAACTGAAACAACCTTTTATCCTCAGGAGAGGATAGAACGCTGTGCATTGAACTCTGAAGTTAAGAGTTGTTGTTATGTGTCATCTAGTCGCTTGCAACTCATAGCGACCCTATGTACAACAGACCTAAACCCGGCTCTATCTCGTGCCAATCTCACTGCCTCTGATACGCCCATCCCGATTACCCCAGTCACTGAAACAATCCACCTCATAGAGGGCCTTCCCTTCCTGCGCCTGCCCTCCACCCTCCCAAGCATGATGTCCCTCTCCAAGGACCAGTCCCTCCTTACAACATGTCCAAAGCATATCAGACAAAGCCCCAGAATCCTTGCCTCTAAGGAGCAGCCTGGTTTAACCCTCTCCAGGATGAATCTGTTTGTTTTCTTGGCAGTTCATGGTACATTCAATACTCTTATCCAGCACCACAGCTCAAAGGCATCAATTCTTCTTCTATCCTCCCTAGTCATTATCCAACTCTTTGATGTATTGCAAAGACCATGGCCTGTATCACATGCACCTTAGTCTCCAGAGAGACACCATTGTTCTTCAGTACTTTGGAGAGGTCGCTAACAGCAGACTTTCCCATCACAACGTCTTTCAATTTCCTGGCTGCTGCCGTCAAGAGTGTTGACTGTGGAGCCAAGCAAACTAAAGCTGTGAACAATCTCAATCTCTTCACCATACATCCTGATGTTGCCAATTGTCCCAGTGGTAAGAATCTTTGTCTTCTTGACGTTGAGCCTCAATCTATACCAAAGGCTGCAGTCCTTTGACCCTCTGCAGCAAGCGTTTCAGGTCCCCCTCAATTTCAGCAAGCAAAGTTGTGTCACCAGCAGAAGTTGAGGGAAAGGCTACTTTCCCTTGTTTTGAGATTGTTGTTGCGTTGTGATGTGCCGCCGAGTCGACTATGACCCATAGCGATCCTATGAACAGTGGCTGTGATCCTTGCGCTATCCTGAACCAGCCTCACCATCTCTGACACACCTGACTGCATTGCCGCAGTCACTGTGTCAATCCATCTTATATAGGGCCTTCCTTTTCTGTGCTGATCCTCTACCCTTCCAAGCAGGATGTCCTTTAAAAACCCTACATTTAGAAATTAGCAACTTGGAATTTTCTGGGTATTTTAATCTTATTTCTATTTCAAAACTTTAGAGGGTTGCAATGACACAGTGGATTAAGTTTTGAGCTGCTAGTCAGAAGGCTTGTGGTATGAAGCAAACAGTTCTGTTAGGAAGAAAGACAGTCTGCTCTTCTAAAGATTTATAGCCTCTAAGACTCTATAGGGCAATTCTGCTCTGTCCTGTAGAATTGCTGTGAGTTAGAATAAACGTCACAGCAGTTTATTATTATTCAAGTGCGTGGGATATACAAATGAAATATATCTGCAATGTTTATAGGGTAATTTTGAATTCTGTGTAGTAATTTTATAACTTTGACATTAACTATTGATGGTCCTCCACGTTTAAAATGTATGCCGTAAACCAAAGAGGCAGAAAATGGCCTACCTTCATTTTGCTCCACATCCAATCATAAATTAAATTATTTGTGCATAAAGTTTAAATATGTCTGCAATCTGGCACAGCCTTTCTGGCTTTTTAATCTTTATTATCATTTGGACCAACAAACTGAGTAGCACTTCCTCCCTCAGTCATACAATTATGTCTTCCAGGAAGACAAACTTCTGAATAATGTTTTTGTTGGGGCAAGCAAATACAAATATCTATTTGAAAATAGTTATCTCACTAGCATAACAACTTTATTGACATTTTTCAGATGTGAAAAATATAAATAAATATACATAAAGCATAATACATGTACTTATATAAAGTATGTGCATAGACAGAGCTGTTAAACTTTAAAAAATAATTATGCTGCAGCAAAAGATGACATGAAACATGAATATAACAACTATATTAAATGACATTCTCATGTCATTAAGGGGCATAACAATCACAGATTTATGCAATTATTTGTTCATTTAATCAATAGCTCAACAATATTATATCTACACATAAACTGTTCATTCTATAGAATAACCTGTACTTTACCACAAATAGAATCAATTGAATATCAGAAGGGACTCTGAAATTTCCTATAAAATGTACAGGAATGAAAACAAAAGGAAGACATTATAAGAGAGCAGAACAAAGATCTTCAAAGGGCCACTGAAGACGACAAAGACATATGCACATACCTGTAGTTAAAAAGTCAATTTCTCAAGCTGCAAGAACTGTAGAGAAATAGAAGCCTCAAGTTCCAATATTTAAAGTTTCTATGGACAAATATTGAATGATGCAGGAAGCATCAAAAGAAGATTGAACAATACACAGATAGACAGTCATATACCAAAATTAATTGGTTGACTCTCAACCATAACAGGAAGTAACGTGTGATCAAGAACCAATGGTCCTAAAGGAAGAAGTCCAACCTGTACACATTGACAAAAAATAAGGCTCTAAGGATTGAACAAAAAAAATGCTAATTGAGGTGTTTCAAAACACAGATACAGTTCTGAATGTGCTCACTCATATATGTCAAGTAATTTAGAAGATAGTCGCCTCAACAACCAACTGAGAGAGTTTCATTTTTGTGTTTATTGCAAAGAAAATCTTAGCAGGGTGTGGAGATCGTTAAACATTATAATAGATATACAGACAAGCAAAAACTTGTTTAACATTAGTAAAAAAGTCCATCAACAAGAAAGTAACACAAACACAAGCTGGATTCAGAAAAGGACATGGATCACAGGATATCATTGCTAATGTCAGATGGACCTTGGCTGAAAGCTGAGTATACAAGAATATTATTTACTTGTGTTTTATTGACTGTATAAAGGTACCTGGATGCGCAGATCATAATTATTTATGACAACAACATGAGAATGCAAATTCCAGAATGTGTAATTGAGTTCATGTGGAACTTGTATACAGACTAAGAAGAAGTCTTTTGAACAGATAAAGGGGATACTACACGGTTTAAAATTGGAAAAGATATTTGTGAAAATTTTATCCTTTCACTATGTCTATTCAAATTTGTATGTTGAGCAAATCATCCAAGAAGCTGGATTATCGAACAAGACCTTGTCTACAGGATTAGAGGAAGATTTTAACAATAGCCTGTACTATATTGAAGACACAACCTTTCTTGGAGAAAGTGAAGAGGATTTGAAGTTCTTACTAAAAAATTTAAAAGATCATATGACCTTCAGTATAGATCATACCTCAACACAAAGGAATCCTCAAAACAGGACCAATAAACAAAATGGAGGAAAAATTGAAGCGGTAAAGTATCTAACTTTACCTTGTTCCTGATCAATACTCATGGCAACAACAGTCTACAGTGAAATTCTGTATTGTAGAAGGCAATTCTACTGGAAAAGAACTCTTTAAAGTGCTACAGACGCAGGGTGTCAATTTAATGACCAAAGTGTCCCTTATTGGGGCCATGCCATTCCCAGGTGCTTCATAGATATGTGAACATTAGAAAATGAATGAGGAAATCTGGAGGGAAACAGATGCCTTTGAATTGTAGTGTTGACAAAGAACATTGAGTAGATTATGAATTGATAAAATAATAAACAATTCTACATCTGAACAAGGGAACTCTGATAGTCGAGTGGTAAGAAGCTGTGCTGTACCTCAGACACAGGTTTAAATCCATCAGCTGCTCAGTTGGGAAAGGATGTACAATCTCCTCTTCTGTGATTAACTGCCTCTGAAAATCCACTGAAGAGTCAGCTTTGCTTTGGTTCTAACTCAATGGTACGTAACAACACAAATAACCATAGAAGGAATGCAACATTAATGCTCCTTAGAAGCTAGCATGGTGAATTTTCTTCTCACCTTCTTTGACATTGTGAAAGGAGCAGCTGCAAAGTGGGAGCAGCTGAGTCTAATTTCTACTCTCTTGATAAAGGAGAACTGTCCCCATCAATAATATCCATAACAACAAATAGATAGCTGCTTAGGCAGACACGCCACCCCATATGATCCTGCTCCTCTTTCTACCAAATACTCCTGTCTGATATTCATTGTTGACTCACAGACTTTACTCAGAGTTGTGGGGTTTTTGTAAGGAAATAGTAAATAGGGAATTAGGGAGTGGGAGAGATGAAGAATATTGTCTAATACAAGTCCTGTTTTAGCAGCAGTCCCAAGTCAAATTAACAGCAAAACACAACTTCTTAATTAGTGAAAGTCCAGGTTTCAGTTCAGTGGCACACATTCAAGAAGCTTCTGGTTTTCTTAATCATCCAGCAAGGTTTGCCTCAAAGCAGTTACAAGTTAGCTTTTCTATCAATCATTAAGCAAGCAATATCTTTAACTGTGACCAGTTCAGTCATCCAGCAGAACCTTTAACTGGGGATTTTCTCTCGGGATTTTTCTGGCTACAACTTTCAATACTCTCTTCACAGCAGTGTCATGGTCTCTTCTCTCTTCACCACCATCACCAGGGTCTTGCTCTATAGCATGGAAAACATTCTCTCTCTCCCCCCCCCCTTCCCCTCTCGCTCTCTTATTAGTTCCACAGCTGTTGATGATTTGCAAAACCATGTGTCCAAAGTTAAGGTAGCTGGAGACTTGCCCTCCAGATAGGGACTAATGTAATGGCGAGAAAATACAACTTTTAAACTAATACCACAAGCATAATATTAGGAGAGGCTAGACAGTGAATAGGGATGATAGAAAGAGAATTGATGCCTTTGAGCTGTGGTGCTGGAAAAGAGTGTGGACTATACCATGGGCTGCTAGAACAAACAGGTTTGTCCTGGAGAGGGTGAAGCCAGAATGCTCCTTGGAGTGAAGGATTCTGAAACTTCATCTGACAAAGTTTGGGCATGTTGCAAGGAGGGACTGGTCCTTGGAGAGGGACATCATGTTTGGGAGAGCGGAGAGATGGCACAGGAGAGGAAGATCTCGATGAGATGGATCGATTCTGCGAGTAGAGTGGTGGGAATGAGTGTGTTTGAGACGGCGAGGTTGGCACAGGATAGAACTGCGTTTAGGGCTCTTGTACATAAGCTCGCTGTGAGTCGTAAGCAACTCTATGGCACATAACAATAACAACAACAACAGTCATTGAAAGAAGCCATAATGCTTGGAAAAGTAAAAGGTAACCAAAAGAGAGGAAGTTTGAGAGAATGGCACCAGATCAGTTAGGATTTAATTCTCTTGTGCATAGGGTTGCAGTAATTCAGCTTAGTTCTTGAGAGAACTCAATAACAATAGTAATACATCTCCATTGTGAAGAAGGTAGACATAACCTTTTTGCCTTTTAAATGAATCACACTGTTTTGTCTTATCAAAAACTGTTTCTGATCAATAAGTAATGAATAAACATGCCTTTTAAACACTAGGCTGAAGACAATAGGAAATAGTAAAGAACATTTAAGTGTGTAGGAGATGTTAGGTCAGCATCTTGGTGTAATGCCTACACAACAAAACTCCAAACCCGTCATTGCTGAATGGAGTTTTAATCACAATAACCCTTCTGGACAAGGTAGAACCCCTGCATAGAATTTCCAGGGCTGAAACCTTTAGGGAAGTAGACTGTCACCTTTTTCTCCTATGGAGAAAACAATTTGGTTTTTCTTCTAATTAGTTATGGAGAGAACAGTTAATAGGTTTGAACAGATGATCTTTGGATTAGCAGTCAGGATCTTAACCACAGTGCCAGCAAGTTTCTTTACACACACACACACACACACACACACACACACACACAGAGTCTATTTAATATTAAAAACAGCCTTATCTGTCAATTTATCAATAGAAAGGGTCAGGATGATCTTATCATTCATCAGATAGTTAAAAACAATAAAAAATAATCAAGAAAATAGGGAAACAGGTGTGACTGAAGATACATTAAGTAGGTATAATTTAGATGGTAGATGCCACCGGTCTCTGGCTCACAGGAATCCCACATCCTGTTGTCCATCCAAAGTCACATGCCAGTTTAAAATACCTCTGATCAGTCAATTTGTAGGCCATCAAGTATGTGTGGCTGTGGGAGACGGAGTTTTACTTAAAACATGAATACAGATCAGTTACACTACTGTGATAGTACTCTGTGTCAATGAGGCTATAACCTTCAAATATAATGTAGCTATTTGATTGGTTATCTTTTCTAGCCTCTGTAATGTCAATGAGGTAGGATTAGAAGCAGTTCTATAAAGATATGAGAAACTTCATCTGATGAAAAGGAAGCTTCCTCAGAGTTGTGACCTGACCTGCATTGAACATGTGTCTAGACCCGAAAAACAAAACTGTAGAGTTTTGGTGTTGGTTGGATTTGTTTGTTTTTTGTTCTGTTTTGTTTCTTACCTCTGACTCATTCCTTCCATTCTTGAAACTAGCCTATTGTGGTTGCTAACTTTGCACTGAGTCTCCAAGGCCAGCTATCTGTGAACTTGTTCCCAAACAGTAACTCTTAAGACTCATCACTCTCTGAAGCTAGCAGCCTATCTGCTATGGACCTGGAGTCATTAATCTTTCCAGATATCTGGAGATGCCTCCCTCTTGAGCTCTCACCTACTAAGCACATAAGCCATTTCTTTGAAATAAATATAGAAATATACAATGTTAATATAATTTTAATAATAAAAAGATATAAATTTATATAAATATAAAAATGAAATAAATATATAAATCTTTATGCGCGAGCATGTGTGCGCGCGCGCACACACACACATACACACATGGACCTCTGATGACCTAGTGGATAAGGGATTGTGCTGCCAATCCAATGGCAGGCAGTTTGAATCTACCAGTTACTCCATAAAATAAAGGTGGGCACTCTCCTCTCATGCAATTTATAGTATCTGAAAATCCAGTGAATGGTCAGCTATGGGTTGATTCTGACTCAAAGGCAATGAAAATATGTGTGTGTGTGTGTGTGTGTGTGTGTGTGTGTGTGTGTGTGTGTACACAAACATGCAGATGTGTTCTTAAATTGCTTTACTCTGATTAGTCCTACCAAATGGTATCTTAAAGTGCAACTCCATTGATCTAACAGCCCCGTAATACTTGAGGGGATCAAACTATATCTGAGAGATGACAAAGACACTATTGAGAACCGGATGGAGAAGAAACTGCCTCCTATCTCTTAATCCTAAAGCTTGGAGATGCCAGTGACAGAAAATACAGAATGGTGATACATTGTCCTTGGAACCACGCAACTGAATGAAAGTATCAGGTAAAATGTTGGGAAGGGTTTTTTGCTCTCAGATCCAGCAGATGCCACTGTCTGTGTTCTTATCAACTCCCCTCACCCCTTTCCATGTTCACGAGGAGTTCAGGAATGACAGTGGAACAATAATTGACTAAGTCTACAAGAGCCACTCCTAGACATAGCCAAGCACTTTGGACAGTCATCCAAATAATGGAAGGAGGTTATAAACAGTTGAGTTCCAGGCTCATTTTCCAGTTTAATTCTGAACTCACAATCTTCACTGGCCTTTAGCAGAGGAGGGGCTTGTCCTAAGCATCATGTTCCCAAAAGGAAGCTTGCAGGTGGTCCACCAACTTTATCTTCTATTGACTTTTGTTGGTTTCTATCAACTTTTTTTACTTCTGACTTGTAATAACTTGTAGTAACTCCCTGCGATAGGGTAAACTTCTATATGTGACAGAGTAGATTTCAAGGCTGTAATATGAGAAACAGATCTATCTCCCACACTGCTGTTGGTAGCTTTGAACCTCCAGCAATAAGATTAACAGCGAAGAGTTTAACCATCACACCACTTTATCTTCATGAGTTTTCAGAGTTTATTTTCACAAAACTGTGTGGGTTTTTTTTTCCAATAAGGGAGAGGATTATTTAGGACCTTTGTGAGATATGTAGATGGTCACTCTTCCTTCCTTGTCCCCTTTTCCCTCCTCTTGGAATTTTATGAGGCGCTTAGCTCAGGGGCCAGGATAGCTGACAGCTGAGGCAAAAGCTGAACTCAGCCCCAATTCCGGTTTCCAGGCTTTGCAGCTGACAGTTTCTGACAGCTCATAAATGGGGTTAGTGCTAAGATTCCCCTTAGAGGCTTTTTGAAAAGGAGCAATTGTGGATGTTTGATGAATTCGTATTACTGTGGCTTCCCTTTTCCCTGACGTGTTGTACAGTCATGCAGTCAACAGTAAAATGTATAAGTGCACATAAATGATCCCTGTATTGTGAAAATTGCAGCAGAAGACAAGCAATTATGTGGGGAGTACATTAGGTAATACTGTTTTGCTTAGTTTCCGAGCCTCGGCTTTATTCTGAGTATTGAACTCAATTTCCATATTACTCAGAAGACATTGATCATTACTAGCCTAAGTAAATATTCATTTTGATTGTCTCAGCAGGCGATCTCAGTGGTCATATTTTTAACTCCTCATTCAGGCGAAGGGAAATCTTTGATAGATCTGTTGGCCAGTCTCTACTATTACAAAATAGACCCAAGCAGGTGTGGAGTAATAACAGCGTATGAGAAAATGCCTTGTAAACTCAAAATTGCATTACAAAGGTAATGCTTGCATTTATCTCAAGCAGTCAACCAAACAGGAGAGAGAAGTATAGTTGAGACACCCACCTCAGAGATAGGTAAATTGAAGGAATCTAGTCACTAGAAACGTTTAACATTGCTTTGGCTGTCATAGACCACTGAGTTGGAACCAACTCAGAGCTAACCAAACCTCCAGCAGATTTTCAGAGCGGCAGAGGTATCCACTTCCTAAATAACATGGTTCCAGAAACTATGACCTTTGATAAATGTCAAGAGTAGTAGCAGAAGGGCTTGCTGACCTTTTGTTCAAGGGTCGCTATAAGTCGTGCTAGACTCGAAGGCAATCAACGACAATAACAATGACAACAACTTGCACCGGGGCTCTGGTGGCTGAGTGGCAAGAAGCTGAGTTGCAATCCCCAAGGCCCGTGGTTCGAATCCACCAGCTGCTCTATGGGAGGAGGATGGGCAGTCTCCCTCCCTTGCGATTAACCACCTTTGAAAACCAGTTGTAAGGTCAGCTATGGGTCAATTCTGACTCAAAGGTACACAAAAAACCAGCTTACACAGGAGGAAATTGACCATCTTTCTCCTACAGAGCAAGTGGTAGATTTGAACTATGTGCCTTTGGATTGACAATACAACTCCTTACTAAATCAACAGATTAGTATGTCTATTTTATTTAGAGATGGAGAAATCAGGCTTCATGGATGTAATTTAAATTGCTCGAGTCATTTAAGTGAGAAATTTTCACAAATAGTCTAGACAATAAGATTCAATGTCCTCTGGTATATGTACATGTATACGCATACACTTTTTAATCAATCCTTAAGCATAATTGTCTTCCAGGTATCATTTTCCTTTATGTACAACCTTCTGAAGCAAAAATTGTACCTTCCGTTTTATTATTTCCGCCCCCCCCCCCATTATGCTTCTCAACAACTATGAGATTATTACAAGGTCATATGCCTAGTGGCTGGGTGGCAATGTGAATTTTAGCTTCTCCGAGTACAAAGACTGGGCATTTTGTATACGTGTGCTAACCTCGTTGGGAAACATATTGTCCAAGACATCATGATAAGTAGAAATACAAATGTACTACAACACTTACTCTTGGAAAATTCACAATGCAGTATGTCTGCATATAATCGTGTTATTGTGCATATGATGGGTCTCTAGATGTAGTTATTTATAGTGGTAATTATTTCCTTTCCTTACGGGAGGTTAACGCCATTCGTTCTCACCGACGAAATAGCAAATTATTACCTCTGTAGAAGCAAATTCTTTTCTTTCTTTTTTGTTCTTTTGCCCTGTTTTCCAGATGGCTTCCTGATTCCTATTAGAATTCTTGTCCGTTGATGAAACCTTATTCTCTGGGTGCTTCTGCTCCATGAGTTATTATTCCTAGCGGCCATCCAAACAATTACACCCTGTGTCACATCTTGCCTAAATTGATACTAAAGCCGTTTAGCATAAGCTAATTAAAATTTGGATGTCCTTCATGAACACACCACATGACGGATGGCTGTGAGCTCTATCATCATTACAGAGCACATTACTTTTGTGGATGTGCTTTCTAAAGCATTCCAGAGCTATTTATTATGTTTCCATGAGCATGTCATCTAATTCATTTATCCTATTTAAGAACAAGGATGATTTTTAAAAAATTATTAGTGTGTCAGGATTTTTTATTCCAGTCAAGATCTTTTGTTCTAGCTTTGTACTTTCTCTCCTTCCTTTTTAACAAATTCCCTGGCCTTTTCTTTCTCCCAGGTGGAGTCTGGAAACCAAGAAATTTCTTCCTAGGGACAAAGACCGCAAAAAATCTGTTGCATCAACTACACTAATTCTGACAGACTAAAGGTGACTTGGGAGGTCAATTTTAAATTATTACGTTCTTGTTTTTAAGGAGAAAGCTGTACTCATTATATTTATCTCTGCTAAGGACCTCACAAATCACGCAAAAATGCTACTGTTTGCTCGTGATTTTGGCAGCAAATATTGGCTGGAGAAAGGGCTACAGACTCTAAATTAGACAATTCCTCTTCAGACAATATTGGTTTTCCTTCCCACCTACCTGCAAGAATATGATTGATAGAGTAATTATGAAAGTACATTAAATGGAAACTTGGTTTTAGTTTCATATAATAGATACTCTTAGAGTTGGGGAGGTTGACTCCTTAACAGGAATAAGTAATTTTTTTTCTCCCTCGCATGAAAATGTAATAAAGATAGAAAAAGATAAGAACAAAAAAAACCCACATGGTCTTTAAAGTCAAATTCCTTTAGTTTTCTCATCCGTAAAATGAAGATAATTTTTGTAGGGACTGCTAAGAGAGTCCATAGGATTTCATATGGTAACGCACATCCAGGTCTTGGTACAACCCTGACGCTTGTTGCTGTTTTAGGTGTCTTCAGGGGGACCACAACTCACAACCCCTCTTTGAACAACAACCCAGAAGAACCTTGTCCTATCCAGCACTGTTCTTATGATCTCGAACATTCTAGCCTGGTCACCATGTCAGTAAATCTTGTTGAGAGCCTTCCTCCTTTTTACAAACCCTCTACCTTTTCCCAACAAGATGGCTTTTTCCAAGGAGTGACACTTCCTAACAACAGATGAGATAACAGCATGTATGTGAGATGAAAGTACCACCATCTTTGTCTCTAAGAAACATTCTGCTTGCTTTTCCTTGAAGGCAGATTTGTGTGTTATTTTGATCATTCGTGAGCTGTTAAGTAATCTCCAACACTGCAGTTCAAAGGCATTGATGCTTCAGTCATTCATTGTCCAGCTTTCAGATGCGCCGCGAGCAGTTGAAAATACTGTGGCTTAGATCAGGTGCACCTCCATCTTTAAGCTGTCATATTTGCTTTTTGGTACTTTAGGGAAGTCCTTGACCTCAGAGTCTCTCACTGCAGCACATCTTTTGATTTCTTCTTACCTGCAACTGTTGTGTGTGTAGATTGTGATTCCAAGTAAAATGAAATCATCCATAGGTTTATCCTCTTCTCTCTCTGTTATGATGTTGCCCACTCTACCCACTCTGAAACTTGTTCTATCTCAGCTGTTTTCTGTTTGGTCTCTTAACTGGCATGAATATTTGCAGCAGCTGGTGAGCCCTTCTCTAAAGTCAAGCAGCAAAGTGGATGCAGGGGGCGCCAGGAAGGGAACTAGCCCTGGCTAGGGAACACACCTGAAATGGGAACTAGAGGAGAACTTGCCCTACGTCTGTTCCTCCCCTCTGGTCTTACAGCTTTGTTCACATGGCTAAAAAGTCCCCAGGGAAGGGAACTCTGCCCATATCCCAGAGCTGTTGGAAGGTTCACCTTGGCTGAAGTTCACCTGGAGAAGAGATTGTCTGGCTGGTTTCCCCCCCGTCCTCCCTTATCAGCAAAGTTATTTGTGGATGTAGAGGCCATCAGGAAGTGCGCTTACTCTACCTCTGATTCAGGGCTGGCTGAGATGTTCAGTCTGTCTGGGAACTTACCTGGAGGAGAGCTCAGTGTACATCTGCCCCTTCTTCTGGTCCTACAACAAAGTTCTCTGTAGCTGCAGAACCCACCAGGAAAGGAACTAACTCTGCCTCTGCCCTGGACCTTCTGGGAAGCCTGCCCTCCTGGCTCAAGAACACCCCCAAAATGTATGATTCTGTCCCTTGACTTACCTTTAGACTGTCAATTGAGGAATATTTATTAACATTTGGAATTTAGTAACTCAAAGACAGGTAAGTAAATTGACTCCAACTAATGATATACAATAGACTAGATATTGAAGGCAATAGGTGTTATTTGGATTTTTCTTACACAAATAAATGGTGTGACTATACTTAAAATATAACAGAAAGACGTGGATTAGATAGGTAATTTGAGGTCAAACCCAAATACTTAAGAAGCTGTTAAATAGTTCAGGAAACAGACATGATTGTGTGCAGTAGAAGAAATGGGTTAAAAAAAAAAGAAGATAATTTAGAGACATGTTATTTGGTCCTGTATACATACGTAATTGATTTTTTTTTAAATTTTTTTTATTTTATTTTTCTTAATTTTTTTTTTGTGTGTGTACTGTCAAATCAGATCTGACTGGTACAGGAGGAGATTTTTCTTCCTTCTCCAGCATAGCATCTGGTGGATTCAAACCGTATACTTCTAGGATTGCAGTGCAGCTTCTTGCCACTACATAATTGATTTGAGTCAACCTTTACTAGTCTGAACTTTGAACTTTAAGTCCCATCTCTATCCAAAATTCATCATTCAGGAAAGTCAATGATTACAGGAAAAAGCCGAAAATGGTGGAATTGCAGCATCTGTGTCTGACAACTTGAAACTAACCCTCAGTTATAAAAGGAGGAGGGTTAGAGACCTGTGAAAGATCTATATCAGGGGGCACTGGCACCGAGACATCAACTGCTGCATCTCGTTTAAAACTAATCCTAAATTGGGGTCTTTTTAGCATCATGGCTCACCCTGCAGATAATTGCAGTGAAGAAGAGAGTTATACCTTGGAAGATAAGATCCTATCATCAGAGTGATGCTCAGCCTGGTGATTGACAGTAAATTATAGTGGTGTTGATGACAGATCTATAATTACATTACAAATATTTATCTCTAGGAAATCCTCCCTGAATTGCTTCCCGAATAGTCTGGCTTCACTTCCCCTCCCTCCCTTTTCCTGAGATCTATCTTGATTGACATCAAATTTCTATTTTAAAAAAAGGAACTAATTTGATTAAAACCTGGATGATAGGTGATCAGTTGTTTTGAAAAATTTCGAGTGTTATGAAGACCCTCTAGAAAATACAGTGATATACGCAGAGATTGTCATCCTGCTGGGATCCATTGAGAGGAAAAAAGGGGGATTCAGAAAGTTTTCCAGATGCACATACACCTTAGCAGGTATCTTTTGGCCACTTTCACTTTTAACATTTGCTGGAGCTTCTGGTGCCATGTACTGGGCACCGGGGCAAATACAGAGGATATAGTGCTTTCTGGAAGCTAATCTTCACCTTGCTGGATTCATTGGTCAGCGGCTGTCTAGTCAATTCTGACTAGTGTGTTGCAGAGTCAAACTGCTCCAGAGGGTTGTCTCAGCTGTGACCTTTTGCAAGAAATTCTAGCTTGTGTTCCAAGACACCTTTAAATCCACTGCTGTCAACTTTTGACTCGTAGCAACCTTTCATTTAAGTTTCCAAGGCTGGAAAGGTTTAAGAGAAGAGACTGCTTACCTTTCTTCCTCAGAGCTAGTGGTGTTGAATGGCTGACCTTTCATTTAGCATCCCTATTTGAACGATGCCACCAGGAATCCTTTAAGGTGCCTTGAAAATCCACTGCTGGCATGTGGATTCCAACTCACAGTGACACACACATCCCCCAATTGAGTTTTTGAAGCTTTAAATCTTTAAGGAAGGAGATTGCTCATTCCTTCTCTCTTGGAGTAGATGATGGATGAAAAAGTCTGGCCTTTCGGTTAGCAGAGCAACATGTGCAATCAGAGCTTCTAAAGTGTCTCCAGGCAGATGTTAAACTTCCAGCTAGAATAGTCTAGGATTTAGCCATTTGTGCCCCCCGGGGAACCACCAAACAGTCCTTCAAACTTGTCCCTCCTTTGATATCCAGTTGTGTCACTTTAACAAGGTCCTTAACACTGTACACTTGGTACACTGCTAGCCCCAAAGCTACACCGTCCTGATGGTTCAAATCTACCAGTGACTTTTAGGGGGAAAGGTGGGACATCTCCTCCCATGTGATTTACAGCCTTGGATACCCAATATGAGGGTCAGCCATCAGTCAATTTCGACTCAATAACAATGAGAGCGAGAGTGAGTATGTTTCGAATGTAAAATACCAAGAGAATAGATGCAATCCAAACTCCCCATGCTGGCTTCTATCAAAATCCGTAATGAGAATCCACTGTGAGCCAATTCTGCAGTAAATAATGGAACGGCTGGCTGCCACACAAGAAAATAATTTTCTATTATTTTAGAGGAAATGCTTAGAGTTTATACTGTTTCCTATTGCAAGCCCACAAAGACAATTATCTGCATACTGTTACTATGTGACTTTGACAGATCAGAAAACGGAAGCACGAAAAGGTTAAGTATATGATCCACAGTTACACGACTCATAATCCAGTGAAATCCCTATCAGAAGCAAGCTGGTAGCTGCCTTTCACATGGCACGACAGTATTTAAAACCAACCAACAACTAACTGTTTTGCCTTGGAATTGACTCTCATGGTGATGTCATGTAAGGGTTTTCAGAAAGAAACCACCCAGTATTTCTTCAATGACATCTCTGGGTGCATCCAAACTTATAGCTTTTGGAGCAGCAGCTATGGACCTTTTTTGCAAAGCCCATGGACTCAAATCAGTACTTGCTGCCATTGTCACAGCAGATCTGTCCTGTTGTTTATCTAGCTTCATCATCTGAAACACCTGAGCCAATTTAGAGCAAGGGAAATCCTTGGTCAAGATTTGTTGGTTGTTGGGGTTTTTTTTTTTTTGTTTGTTTTTTAAATTATCCTTTAGAATACAAGCCCTTTGTTTTCTTCCTTGTTTAAAAGCACCTGGACAAGTATAAAATCTAAATCAATCTTAGCACTCTGGCATTTATGTCTTTATTTATATGCAAGAATGTTACTAATACCAAGTAGTAAGAGTTACGTTTGCAAAATGTACATTTTGTCAAGTGGAAAATACCTCTATAACCCTCTTCTTATTACTCTCTGTGCTATTGGGGTGAGGGGGGAATCCATAGTGATCTGGTAGCTGTGATTATACCGTCAACAGCAAGCTCTTTCCATAGATAGATGCTGAAAAATCTGCAATTTCCTTTTGGAAAACAAAGATCATGCAATTCTCCAAATTACCAGGCCAGATCTGATGGTCCACCTTCCATTCACGTGACGAAATTAAGAAGTTGTTGAGAATAGATGTTACTAGCAGTGCACAGATTACTTTTGGGGGATAAACTCAGACTCACTACACTGGTGTCAGTTCTAAGTCACCTGACTCTCCATTGGCTTTCCAAGGCTGTAAATCTTTTATTTTTTTAAATTAATGTCAATAAACATTTACAGAGATTTTGGATTTCCTTTCATTCATTGTTGCACTTTTCTCCCCTCCCACCCCACCGCCACCCCCGGTTCGCGCTTCTCCTTGAAAAGCAAAAGAAAAATTCCTTCATTGGTATACAATCCTCCCCGCACACCCCCACCCCGACACCCACCCGGAGTATACTCCACTCTGCAACCCTCATTCCGGACTCTTAAGATAATCATAATGCCCTCAAATATATTACTTTTAAACTGTTCTCTGCCTCATCAGCTTCAATGTTGTGTACATAATTGATCCAGTTTTTCTCAGTCTTACCCCCACCTTGATGTCCAAGGCTATAAATCTTAATAGGAAGACGTCGCCATCTTTCTCCCTTGAAGCAATTGATGGATCTATACACCACACACACACACACACACACACACGCACACACAAAGTGGCCTTTTAATTAACAGAGTAACATGATTAAACTAAATTATTTTAAATTGTTGTTTGAGGTTTTTTCCCTTAAGTAGATGCATCAAGTCAACGACTACTCATAGTGATTATGAACAACAGAGAAAAATCTTGGCCTCTCCTGGGCCGTCTTCATGGCCTCCAATATGCTCCAGCTCATTACGTCCAGTATTAACTCATCTCATGCAGAGTATTCCTCTCTTTCTCTGACCCTCCACCGTTTCCAACATGATGCCACCTTCCAATGTCTTGCCCCTCCTCACAACATGCCCAAAGGATGTGAGTAAAAGTTTCACCATCCATGCTGGTACACCATCCAACAGAGATTAGGTTATTCTTATAGCTTATTCTTTTGACTGTCCACTGTCTACTCAAGCCTTCTTGTCAACACAATTCAAGGGCATGGATTCTTCTTGAGTCTTCCTTACTCTTCTGTTATCAATCCATTAATGAAAATACAACAATTCAGTTGCATCAGTTCTGATATACTGAATGCATACTTGTGAGTTTGCTAAGGGAGAGAGATCTTTTCTGTGCCTTATGCATCGCCATTCTGTTGTATCTGACTCAGAGTTACTTTGTGTGTCTTTATCATCTTCAGTGGAAGAGATTACAGGACTTTCTTCTATGGAACCATTGGGTGAGTCCACACTACTAACCTTTCCCAGTCAAGTCAAGCCATTTATGCCACCCAGGGACATATTCTGTGCCTATTATCCTGGATATGTAAAGTATTTAAACTATGACAATAACAAAGTGTAACTTAAAAATATAGATTATCCTCAGCATCATTCTCTTAAAATGCGATTTTGGGAATATACAGATCAGATTCAGAAAAATCTACACAGTCCGAACTCTCTGACTTCTGCCATCATTGCCCCTCTGCACTCCTTCTGGTATCTCCGAACTCTTAGCTTTCATCATCTCTTGACAGTCATGACAATAGCTTCCCAAGTGGACTATTGCTCCTGGTTTTGCCACAACCCAGAGCTTTCTTCATCCTTCCCTTGGAGTAGTGCCTCTAAACACATACCAGTCGTACTATGTCTCAGTGGAAATCTATTGGAATTTTTCTGTTGCGTTTCACATTCTTTTTTTAAATTCTTTTTAATTTTTATTGTATTATTTTTATGTGTACTGTCAAATCAGATCTGACTGGTACAGGAGGAGATTGCCCCCTCCTTCTTCAGCAGAGCATCTGGTGGATTTGAACCGCGCACCTCTGGGATTGCAGTGCAGCTTCTTGCCACTAGGCCACCAGAGCTCGCCTGCATTTCACATTCTTAAGGATAACAAGTCTTCATCCTCATGACCCTGGGACATTTCTCCTTTTCCATCTGAACATCCTCTTTCCCTCTACAGATTGTGGGTATTCCAATCTTTCCTATTATCTTTAACACATCATTGCTTTTCTTTATTGTCTCCACCTTCCCACCCCCGCGCCCATTTTTCCCCCTCAATATAAAAATCCCAACTTAAGAAAACAGATTTTTGTCAGAAAGATGCACAAACTTCTTACTCACTTGCAGATTCCGTAAGCAAACTACAGGAAGGGCAGAAGCACTACTGGGTCCGCACACAAGCATCCTGCCATATCGCTGCCTGGCAGGGATCGTGGCCACCTACTGTCTGTTGGCATCACTCTCTCTCACTGAAAACTGACGTCTCCCATGTGGTGTGTGAAGAAGAGGAGCTGCCAATATATGCAGGACCTCATGTCTTTAGCTTCTGCCACTAGAAACAGTGACTCTCTTCTGCAATTCTATGTAGATTGAAAACCGAAAAATCAGAAAAGTACCTTCACTTTATGTGCTAGGGTGAGTGGTTAATAATAACTACTGGATTAGTTAACTGTACAATCAGAAAGCAACTGAATATTTTTTATTTAAATAAGGAAGCAATGTACAAAGGAAGGAATCAGGCATGATGTGACATTTGGAGAAGGAGGAGAGTAATATTGAAATATCTAAGAGAGAAGCTTCATTTATCCATCAAGACCCTCACTGGATGTCACTCCATCCAAGATGATTGTTTCATATCTCAATTCTTCTGGTTATATGTTTTTCTATACCCTGACTGTGTTGGGGTTTTGTTTGATTTTTTTTTTTTGTGTGGTTTTTGTTTTGTTTTATTTTGTTTGTTTGTTTAAGTATTCATCACATATTAGCCCCTAGATTTCTAACAGTAGAATGAATTTGTGGAGTGAAGAGATAAAAACAAAGTGTGTACAACAATTTTTTCATTCTTCACTTTTAAATGAGCAAGAAGCACAGACATACTTTAATGAGGAGAATGGCAGCCGATTTACAGACATGGATGTGAATAGTTGAGTATTTTATCTTTTAAAATTTGTAATGTGTTTAACTAAGTATATATGAAATTGTCAACAGCTTCATCTTGTTTGGATCCACAATTAACACCCTTGGTATCAGCAGTCAGAAAATAAGGAGACATGTTGCACTGGGAAAATCTGTACTTAGGGATCTCTCCAAATTTTTGAGGAATAATGATGACAGTTTGAGGATTAACGTGTGTCTGATTCAGGCCATAGTCTTTCCAATCACTTGCTATGCATCTGACAGCTGGACAATGAGTAGATATGGTAGAATAAGAATGAAAGCCTTTGAGCTGTGGTATTGGAGAAGAAAAATGAACATCCCCTGGACAGCCAAGAGAACAAACAAGTATGTCTTGGAGAGGGTGCAATGGGAGTGTTCTTTGGAGGCAAAAATGAGGCTTTGCCTTCCATACGTTGGTCATGTTCCTAGGAGGGACTATTCCTTGGGGGGCAACATGATGCTTGGAAGGGTGGAGGCTGGTAAAGGAGAGGAAGACCCTCGACCAGGTGGATTGACACAGTGACTCACGCAATGGGTTCTTGTGTGTTAGGAAGTGTGAGGATGGTACAAGATAGAGCACGGTTCAGCAGGGTCACTATGAGTCATACTTGACTTGACATACCTAACAACAACATGTATCTCAAATACTCAAAGTCATTGTCATGAAGTCAGACCAACTTGCAGTTGATTCTCGAGGGGGTTTTCAGAGACTACAAATCACACATGAAGGGATTACCCAACTTTATCCCACATACCCACTTTGTGGACTTGAAGGTGGTAGAGAAGCACCAGTCTGGGGTTAGCAGTGCAATTCCTTATGAATGAAAGGACTAGAGCTCATATTTGTGTGTGCACAATGGAATCCTGTATGATTTCACTCAGTGACATAAGAATTCAATGTTATAAAAAATATTTTGTGTATATTTCCAAAGACCATGTAGCATTTCAACCAACTTGATAATGTCCCTGTTGTTTAAAATTTGTTTACCAATAATCATGTTATATTTTTTAAAATACTGTGATGAAAACTTCTGAAAGAGTAAATAATAATATTTAGGATTCCCATTAATTTACAAATCCTAGAACAGGATCAAATGTGCACACACTTTAATGCTCTTGAGTTATAACGAAAGAACCATGATGGCATAGTGTCCTATCACACTGCTAAGTGAAAGGTTGTCAGTTTGAATCTACCAGCTGCTTTGAGGGAGAAAGATGGGCAATCTCCTCCTCTTTTACAGATGTATATAGCCTTGTAAAGCAGTTGGAGGACCATTACAAGATAAAACCTGTTCTATGACTCCAATGTAGTCAATTCATCTTAGCAATTTTGAGTAATACTTAATTGACATTGGCTAGGTAGGATTTTATTGTATTACTTTTAAAATTATTTGATATCAGAACAATGGGTGTCTTATTATTTTCAAGAGAGCTCTGGTGGCCTAGTAGATGAAGAGCTCAAAGACGCATGCTTTGGATCTACCAGCTTCTCCAGGAAAGAGAGATGAATAATCAGCTCTGGAAACCCTCTGAAGGGTCAACCATAAGTCATCTCTGACTTGATGACAGATAACAACTACAATGACATTATCTTAGTTACCATTTATTTTCCAACACAGTTATAAATAGAATTGCTCTGGATGAGAATTGGCTCGATGACAGTGAGAATCTTTTCATTAGATGCCATGAAGTGGATTCGAATTGATAACCACTTTATGTACAACAGAATGAAATTGCCGGATCCTGTACCGACGTCATAATCTCTCCTTTGCTTAAATCTGTGGATGCATTTACTGTGTCAAATCTTGAGGGTCTCCCTCTCCCGCACTGACCAATTTTTCCAAGCATGATGTTCTTCTCCAAGGACTGATCTTTCCTGAAAACATGGCCAAAGGACATGAGACAAAGTCTCACCATATTTACTTCTAAGGAACAGCCTCTTCCTGGATGAATTGTTAGTTCTTTTGCTGTCATGGTTATGTTCAATCTTCTCTTCAACACCACAATAAAAAAAAAAAAAAAACATTAATTATTCTTTGGTTTCCTAAATTCATTGTCCAGCTTTCACACACATTGACTCAATTTAAAGTATAATGGCTTGGTTCAAGTGCTCCCTTTATTTTTGTTTCTAAATTTTATTAATTTTAGTGAACATTTACAGAGATTTTGGATTTCCATTTGTTCATTGTTGCATTTTTCTCTCTGCCCACCCCTCCCCCCAGTTCGCTCTTCTCTTTGAAAAGTAAAAGAAAAATTCCTTCATTGGTACACAATCCTCTCCTCCCACCCCCCCACCCTGAGTACATTCCACTATGCAACCTTCATTCTGGACTTCCTAAGCACTTGAAAGGTATCCTTGGCTGCAGATCTGCCCAAAGCAAAGTGTTCTTTGATTTCATTGCTGTGGTTTATGTGGTTGCTGATTGTGAATCCAAGTAAAAAGAAATCCTTGATGCTTTAGAATCTCCTCCATTAATCATGATGTTGGTTATTGGTCCAATTGTAAGGATTTTTTTAATGTTTTATGTTTTCTTTATGTTGAGATGTAATCCATACAGAAGGACATAGACTTTGATATTTGAAGATACATTTGGGAACCAGTCTTATTTGGTCTCTTCTGAATCTTATATGTCAATTCTCATCTCAAATGGGATTTCAGTAGATTAAAAGTTTCTACAAATCATTAATAAAATATATGAAGGGTGTTAATTATATTTGGAATGATAGCTTTTTGAAATTGGTAAGATTTTTAGTAGACATCTATTTAAAATTTATTTTAGTTGTCATTTTAATATAAATGTTTCATGACATCCCAAAATTTAAAAAGTCTCTTCTGTAAAGCAGTGTTCTCATTTATTTAAAAGAAGGGGGGGGGGAAGTTGCCAAATTTATCCTTCCTGGAGTCATAACTATTACACCCAGGACTAATTTTATATATTTTGAGAGCAAGACAGTATAATGCTATGCTTGGATTTTGCCCGCAGATTTCTATTTTAAGAGCAGAAGGGATCAAACAAGCAAAAGTAACAGCCTGTTGAAGGGAAGAATACACACGCAGGAGAAGGAGCTGGAATGTTTTCTGAGTCTCATTCGTGGGCCGTCAATTCTTTCCTTGGGGGTTCCATGCTTTTATAGTTAGAGCTAATTAGTCAGGATGAGGTCCACCATGTTCCTCCCAGCTCAAAGATTTTATAATTCATTGGTGACAGCTCTGCTGGGCAAATTGAATGCCACAGAAAATGGCCCGAGGAGAGTTGGGACAAATATAGTAATTGCCTGAAGTGGTCACCACCTCACGACCCATGTCAAAGAGATTTCCACCCCCCCTTCAGACATTTTTGATAGTCCTTCCCTCTAACCAGATTGTTAGTGAATTCAAGACACCCTGTTCGATCAATTTCAAAGGGAAGAGCAGGAACTGAACTCCCAAAGCTCCTGATCATATTGCTATGTTGCACATTATCCAATGCTTATGTGCCTACTTTTTGGCCAATGTATAAAAAAAAAAATCCATAGGAGAGAGAAAAATAAAAAATGAAAAAGAAATTAAAAGCAGAAATGTATCTAGGAGGATATTTAGACTTCAGATATTTTGAATTCAAATGTTATACCTTTCCTTAAACTGGAGAAAATAAATGTAATTATTTTCTAAAAAAGAAATGAGGATAAACTACTATTTCTAATAGGTTTATAAAGACAACATAGTGATTTAAGTCACTCAGAGCACTATGAGGTAAAGAGCATGTTCTTTTAAGTTTAATGTCATTTATTCTTAAAAGAAAATGTATAACAAAGCATACATTAATTCAACATTTTCTTTTACATAGACAATAAAGTGACAATGATGATATTCTTTGGAGGGTGAAATCATTCTCGCCATCCTTTTCCTTAATGCAAACTCAATGTCTCTCTAAGGAACACACACTCTCATTGTCCATCAAATATTCTGAGTTGCTATTATCATTTTAATCCCATATAGATAATTCTTAAAAGCAAGGAAGTATTATTAACCCATATTTAGTGCATTACCTCACTGGCATTCCTGATAAACTTTGTCATTTTGTTCAGGTAGGAAAGGCAGGATTTAAACCATACAGGCCATTCCTCTTGCTACTACACTCATTAAATATATGCCTCAAAAGACATAAAGTCATTTCTGTAGATAGGAAATCTGTTATGTCTACTCTTTATATGAACAGTTTATTACTGTTTATTTTATTATTTCTTGCCCAGCAGTGAATGTTGTTGTACTTTATTTTTTTTTTTCTCTGTCTTGGCCATGACAAAGATTTCTCATTGTTTTAGTTTGTATCTCCCTGAGAGTGACATTGAGCGTTAAAAAATACATTTATTGAGTCAGAATTGACTCATAAAGGTGACCTGCCAGTGCGACTTTAGTGGCTGTAAATCACACAGCAGGAGGTTGCATATCTTCGTCCATTTTTATTTAATTATGCACATTCACATATGTGGAACCTATATATTAAAGGAGCCTTGGTGGGGTAGTGCCTTATATGTCAGGCTTTTGACTAGAAGATCAGAAGTTCAAAAGTATATCCACTCCATAGGAGAAAAATGGACAAGATTGCTTGTGTCTTTACATAAAGATTTGAATCCTTAGGGAGTGGATGGAGGATAACTAGGAGTAGAAATTGACTGGATGGCAGTGGTTTTGATGTTTTGAGTTGTTGTTGTTATGTGGCATTGAGTCACCTGTGACTCATAGCAGTCCTATGTACAGCAGCTCTAAACCATGATCTAGCTCGTGCCAATTGCATTGTCTCTGACACACCTATCCCCATTTACCCCAGTCACTGAATCAATCCATCTCATCAAAGGTCTTTCTCTCCTGCGCTGTCCCTCTATCCTCCCAAGCATGATGTTCCGCAACATGTCCAGAATATATCAGATGAAGCTTCAGAATCCTTGCCTCCAAGAAGCAGCCTGGTTTAACCCTTTCCAGGATGAACCTGTTTGTTGTCTTAGCAGTCCATGGTATATTCAATACTCTTCTCCAACACCACAGCTCAAAGGCATCAATTCTCCTTTTATCTTCCCTAGTCATTGTCCAGGTCTCTGATGCATAAAAAGTGATTGCAAAGACCATGGTCTACATCAGGCACACCTTAGTCTCCAGACTGACATCATTGCTCTTCTGTACTCTGAAGAGGTCTCTGACAGAGGACGTTCCCAAGAAAGCATTTTGCTGCTGGTGCAAAGAATGTTAATTGTGGAGCCAAGCAAACTAAAGCTGTGAACCATCTCAATCTCTTCACTATCCATCATGATGCTGCCAGTCTGCCTAGTGGTGAAAAATCTTTGTTTTCTTGATATTGAGCTTCACTCCATATTGAAGGCTCCAGGCCTTGGCCTTCTGCAGCAAGCGCTTCAGGACCTCCTCAGTTTCAGCAAGCAGGGTTGTGTCATCTGCTGGTCTTTATATGTTAAGGCTAGTAAAATTTTGATTGGCATATATGTTGCAAGGAACTCTGGTAGCTTTGTCTGCATTAAGTTGTACTGCTGACTTAAAGGCTAAACCTCTTTGATAGTTTGAATCCACCCATAGTTCCATGACAGAAAGATGGGCAACCCAGAGTGGAAACTCAATGAAGAGTCTGGTTCTAGCTTGAGAGAAATGAGTTTACATATTTCAGTTTTTTAACTCACAGCCTATTATTTACTTCTTATCTTTGAATATCAATTTAGGTTGTTGTTGTTATGTGCCGTCGAGTCACTTGCGACTCATAGCAACCCTATGTACAATAGCCCTAAACTCCGCTCTGTCCTGTGCCAATCGCACTGTCTCCGACACTCCCATCCCAATTATCCCAGTCACTGAATCAATCCACCTCATAGAGGGACTTCCTCTCCTGCGCTCTCCCTCCACCCTTCCAAGCATGATGTCCCTCTCTAAGGACCGGTCTCTCCTCAGAACATGTCCAAAGTATGTTAGACGGAGCCTCAGAATCCTTGCCTCCAAGGAGCCACCCGGTTTAACCCTCTCCAAGACAAATCTGTTTGTTTTCCTAGCAGTCCATGGTATTCTCAATACTCTTCTCCAGCACCACAGCTCAAAGGCATCAATTCTCCTTCCATCCTCCTTGGTCATTGTCCAACTCTCTGATGCATAACAAGTGATTGCGAAGACTATAGCCTGTATCAGACGCACCTTAGTCTCCAGACAGACACCTCTGCTCTTCAGCACTTTGGAGAAGTCCCTAACAGCAGACTTTCCCATGGCAATGCACCTTTTAATTTCCTGGCTGCTGGTGCCAAGACTGTTGACTATGGAGCCAAGCAAACTAAAGCTGTGTATAATCTCAATCTCTTCACTATCCATCCTAATGCTGCCAATTGGTCAAAATATCTTATTTCTAAATTTCTTGTTTCTCTAAGGAAATTATTTCCAGTGATATAGTATCTGTACATTTCATCATGGAAGTTTATCTTTTCATTATTTAATGATCCGGAAATTTGGGTTTGCATATGGGATGAAGTAGAATTCTACTTTATTAACTAGATTAATTTTGTACCCTGAAAAAAAAATATAATGCTTAATTACCAAGGCAGATGTATTTTGCTAGCTAAAGTCTTGTTTGATTTGAGGAAGACTTTTAGAAAATAGTTCAGTTTTATCTCGGAGCAGTAGATTCAGTGTTCATCCATCCTCTATAATACAAGAATTCTCTATTGCATTTTCCCTCTTTTGATAACATATTCTACCACAAATCTGTGATCAAAATGTTCATCAGTGGAAGCCGGGCAGTGTTTGATTCTAAAAGAGATGTATTCATGGGGCAGCTAGCAATGTATGCCACTTCCTCCTCCTGTTCCTGACTCTCCTTCCTCTGCTGCTCCAGGTGAATAGAGACCAATTGTTGTGCTGCGTATGGCCACAAACCTCACATTCTTCATTTCTTCACAGTTTCACTGGAGACCGGAGTACATACTCAGACAC
The DNA here is from genome assembly GCF_000299155.1 of Elephantulus edwardii. Lineage (NCBI taxonomy): Eukaryota > Metazoa > Chordata > Mammalia > Macroscelidea > Macroscelididae > Elephantulus > Elephantulus edwardii. The sequence continues at coordinate 11,890,147 of NW_006399751.1, read as the reverse complement.
TAACTGAAATTTGGCCGTTTGCATACACCCAAAGGCAATGTGGAAGGAAGAAAGACCTAGAGACCTACTTGGAAAAAATCAGCCAAATGTCTATCAACACCCATCTGGATTGAGAGATAGTGGTACATTCACACAATGGAATACTATACAGCACTCAGAAGCTGTTATTTTGAAAATTGCTATATAACATGAGAGAGGCTAGAGAGCAGTATGCTGAATGAACTAACTCAGGTGTATTAAGACAAATGCCGCACATTATTGTAAAGCAGAAGGATAATAGTAAGATGTGTGTGGATATCCAAAGAGGAAAGGGAAGAGGGGAGTGAGCAGGAAGAGGAGGCAAAAATCCTGGGGTTGCAGGGTTTGGTGGGTGGAGGAGGGGGGTGGGACCCAAACACAATGTACATGAATTCAATAGAATGTAAACAACTGATTGTGTGCAAACCAATAAGAAACTTAAAAAAAAAAAATCAGCCATTGAAAACCTTCTAGAGCAAAGTTCTTTTAATGCCCACATGGGATCACCATGAGTCAGTATTGACCTGATGGCAACTGGGTTTGGTACCAACATAATTTAACACCTCTAAGCTTTTAATATCTGCAAATTACAATAATTACTTTTTGTTATAGAGATTCATTGGGTAAAAAAAAAAATGAGAGGCCTGAAATACAAGTAGAACAAAATGGAAACAACCATAAATGACTATGATAGTTTACTGTGGACTTCTTATCCTATTTCCCAAGAGTGACTTTGTGATTTTGATTGGCAGTATTTTGTGGTGGTGGTAGGTGATATTGAGTCAACGGTGACTCATTGCGAGCATACGAACCACAGGAAAGGAATCTTGAACCATCCCCATCCTCTCCCATGGTTATACTAGACCCCATGGTTAGAGTCATTGTTTCAATTCATGTTGTTGAAGACCCTCCTCTCTTTCTCTCAACCTCCACCTTTCCAAGCATGATGTGTTCTTCCAAGGACTGGTTCTTCCTAACTACATTGTATCTCTTTCCTAAGCACACAACTCTTCTTCTGCTGGATAGTGCAAATTAGATAAGCATTTGACCACAGTTGAAAGGTTGATGGCTCAAATTCACTCAGAGAGGTCCTCATCTACTTCTGGTCGTCTACTTCTGAAGGGTCACAATATTGGAAAAACCATACAGAACTGTTCAACTTTATACACATGGGGTCTTTATGAGTCAGAATTGACTTGGCAACAACTAGGACAAGAAGTCAGAGCTAACTGCAAAGCTGAAATAATGAACCATTTAACAAACTGCCACCGTAGCTTTTCAGCGATGAGAAATAGAGTTACAATCAGTAATACGAAGGGAGATCACAACGTGTTTGTTCTTCACATCATGTTTGTGCCAGGAATGTGCAGACAGTAAAGGCACAGCTAGGAAGAAGAGAAATGACAACGCAGGGCACTGACATCAGAAACCAGAAAACTGGTATTTGAACTTCAAAAAGGCAAAGCAGGGCCTCAGGGAGACTCGTAAATTGGATGTATATTTGTGGAAGAGGGCACAGAAGTAATAGAAGCCATCTTCTTTCATTGTGAGGCTTAATTAGACATGATGCCACGTATTCTCACCCTTCATTGACCCTCCGGAGTATTTACGATGCCTCTTGTTCTCCTCTCATCAGTTTCTGTGCACATGAGCTCAGTCCACAGAGGTGAAGCAAGGTTATGAAACAGGAAGAGCTGGAGACATTCTTGGTGTTCATTCTCTGTCCCTAAACTTTACATTTTGAGTGAAATGTGAGAAACTGACAGACGTTAAACTGCTGGCGAGATTGCTACAGCAAGGCACCTAGAGGTCAGATGCCCATTGGGCCTGGCTTGGGGGTTGTGGGGTGGAGGAAATCCGTACATTACAGAACAATTGGAAGTTACTTTTTATGTGTGAACCAGGTAGCTTTGCTCAAAAGATTATTTCTTCTCTTTGGCATGTATAGTCTACTTATTTTTAAAGTCATTCTCTGTTATCAGCTTTCTAGGATGTTCTTATCAAGCAGAGTTTTTTAACATTTTTTTAAAAAATTTTATATTGGTTTACATACAAAGTTCATAAAGTTCGTCTACATTTGTTTTTCACCTCAGGTCTTTCCCCTTGCCTTTACCCATCTCTCCCTCCACCCATCAAATTGTGTGACCCTATGATTAAGCCCTCCCTTACCCCTCCTTGAATCCTCATACTTGTTCGAGAATATGGTCCTATGCAATATTTGTCTTTGTGAGACTGAGTTAGTTCACTCAGCACAATTATCTCCAGCCCCTACCTTGTTAAGTAGTAATTTGCAAAATCATTGGTCCTGTGTGCTGCATAGTATTCCATTGTGTGAACGTACCATAATTTCTCAATAAAAGGAATTTTGCAGCTAGACTAGGGGAATATGGATTCACTGGCTCCATGATGACCTCTTCCTCCTCCCCTCCTCTCCTCTATATTGAAGACTGTAGTCCTTGACCTTCTGCAACAAGTACATTAGGTCCTCTTTGCTTGCAGCCAGCACAGGTTGTTAATGAGTCTTCCTCTGATCCTGCTGCCACATTCTTCTTCACAGAGTCCAAGTTGACAAATTATGTGCTCAGCACATTGTACCACAATGGCTCTTTATTTTAAAGTCTTTGACAATGTTGTGATATTTCAGCTTATACCCCCCTGTTTCAAGAGTCATCGAGTTGCTTCTGTCTCCCAGCACCCTTTCCAGCTACTCTGAAGCTCACTGGTTGCTTTAATGGACATGAAATCCTCCATGCCCTACAATCACTAAATCAGGCTCTTAATAGCATCTTATTAATTGCATAAAATAAGGATTTGACACAAACCAAATATTTTTTTAAAAAATTTAATTAAATTCACATTGATTTCATAAAACAGATTTATTGAGACCTTAACAAGCACATAACACACATAACTGAGTCTCCATAAATATTTTGGGGGCACTCGATAGAATTTTTTCCTTCAGTTCATTTTCCTCCCAAAATGTTGCTTATTTTGTTGTTGCTCTGGTGAATATACACTGGAATCCATATAGTAATTCAACATTTCCTACCTGAATAGTTCAGTGATATGGTTTGTGTTCTTTTAATTGTGCAGCCTTTCTCCCTCTTTTTTGTTACTCATTCCTCATTAACATAAAGTCACCACATTCTAATCTAATCTAATCTTCTGAGTTGGCGCTGTTAATTTAATCCCATATAAATAGTTCTTAAGAGATCATAATGCTCAGCCTTAAACTGAACCCATTGACCTCTAACTAATTCTGACACATAATAACCCTATACTCTGTAGTAGAAGTGTACTATAAAATAGAAATCCTTCTTGGTCTAAAAACAAGTTTTACATGAGCACAATTAAGCAGTCTGATGTTTCCTTTCTTTTTTTTTTTCTTCTTTATCATTTTTTGTGCACGTACTGTCAAATCAGATCTGACTGGTACAGGAGGAAATTGTCCCTCCTTCTCTGGCACAGCATCTGGTGGATTTGAACCATGTACCTCTGGGATTGCAGTACAGCTGCTTGCCACTAGGCCACCAGAGCTCCCCTGATGTTTCCTTTCTTCTCAGTCTTATTCGTAATAGTTCAAGAGGCTAGAATTCTAAATTTAAGGTATTGCCTCTAGAGGCAGTCGCTTTCTGTCATTTCTGTGAGGATGTCCCAATCATATTTCAGCATCTGTGGGCCCAATATTCCTTCCATGTGTCTTGATATCAGTCTTTTCCCGGACCTAAGACCTTAGCATACAGGGAGTCTGATTCCTCCAAAGGCCGGGCTCTATTCCTGGCTCCTCTTTTCTAGTGGTGCTGGGATCCTACGTTCTCCACTTTCCTTTTATCTCTTGTAGGAGAAAAGAGGTTTTGACCTGAGATAAACTGGTGTTGGTCATTTATAATCAGACAGTCACATGATCTATTATGTCAGAAATTACAAATTTAAAATTAATAATACTGTATTAATTGCAGAAAAGAACATTTCAAGATCTATCCTCAATTCCAGTGCTGTGTGTGATAAGATACTAGGCATACACATTAAAAGGAAAATTTGCTAGTGTAACTATTATTCAAATATATCCACCAACCACTCAAGCTGAAAATGATGAAATTGAGGACTTCTACTCACTTTTGCAGTCTGAAATTGACTGAATAGCAATCATGATGCATTAAATGTAATTGGTTACTGAAATGCAAAAGTTAGAAACAAATAAAAGGACTATGGCCTTGATGACAAAAGTGAGCCTGGAGGTTGAATAATACAATTTTGTTTGATCAATTGTTTATTCATTGCAAATATCTTTTTTTAAGAAACAGAAATAGCATCTACACATATTAACTTTACATGATGGACTATTGCTTCTCAGTCGTCTGGAAAGGTCCCTGACAGCAGATTTACCTATTTACCTTTTTAGTTCCTGACTGCTGGTGCCAAGAGTATTGATTGTGGAGCTGAGCAAGTTGTAACTGTTAACCTCAATCTCTTCTCCATCCATCATGGTGCTGCCAGTTGGCCTAGTGGTGAGAATCTTTGTCTTCTTGACGTTGAGCTTCAATCCATAATGAAGACTACTGTCCTTGACCTTTTGCAATAAGCACTTCAGGTCCTTCTCAGTTCCAGCAAGCAAAGTTGTGTCATCTGTATGACGTAGTTTGTTGATGGGTCTTCCTCCAATCCTGATGCCACATTCCTTCTCATAAAGCTCAACCTCCCAAAAAGATCTACTCTACATATAGATTGAAAAGGTGTGGAGACAGGACACACACATCCCTGATACAATCCGTCTTCCTAGTCTGTCTTAATGTGGATGCTTAGCTTTGGAACAATATCTGACAAACAAGCATTTTGATGAAACGAGCAAGTGAAATACACTTCCCCTTACAGAGATAACCATACGTGCAAGGTCCTCCCTCTGCATGTGCGTCTTGTCCTTTCCCTTTCCCTGATATTAGCATCATTTGCACTCCCTCCTATCCCGTCCAGCACCTCCTCTCTCCCCCTCACCAACACAAGTCACTTCTGTGATTCCTTGCACCTCACAATGTTGCTGGTCTCTCACGCTGATTCCTATCTCACATTTAGAAGAATTTAAGTCCAAAGTGTCACTGTAGAAAAAAAAAAAGAAAAGCTTGGTCACACAGAACCATTTCAGGAAGTAACGTATGATCAAGAATGAATGCTAATGAAGAAAGAAGGTCAAGACACACTGAAGACAACAGGTAAAAAAAAATAAAGCCCCAGGTATTGGTGGGCTATCAGTTGAAGTCCTTCAGGAAACAGATGCAGCTCTGAGCATGCTTACTAGCCTATGCCAAAAAATTTGGAAGACCTGGCCTATCGAATGGAAAACAGCCAAATTAGGGGACATTAAAAAAAAAAAAGGATGATCCAACAAAGTATGGAAATAATTGAAGAGTGATTCGTAACATTACATGGATGTAAAATCTTGCTAAAGATTATTTTTAAATTCCTAGTACAGTACATGAAACTTCCAAAAATTAAGTTGAGCTAGATTCAGAAGAGACCATGGTAAAAGGGATACATGAGATAATATCAGGTGGATCCTGTATGTAAGCAGAGAATACTAGAAAGATGTTTTTTTGTGTTTGATTGTGCTGTTGTTGCTGACTGCTGTCGAGTCGAGCATGATTCATAGCAACCCTATGAACAAAAGGCCTGAAGCCTTTCTAGAACTATTGACATTTATTAAAGTTCATAGAGTTTCCGGAGGCACGTTTAGGAAGTGGATGCCACTCCTGCTCAAACAGTAAAGGGATTTGACTGTGTGGATCATAAACAAACAAAAATTTAGCTAACATTAAGAAAAATGCCTTGCTCTGTTGGCCATAGGGTTGCTATGAGTCATTGTTAACTCAATGACCCCTACTGTTTTCACATATCAGATACAATTTATGATAAATGTAGTGGTGGCATTTAAGCCTGTGTTAATCATCTGATGATACATCCTGCCTGCCACCTCACATCCCACTCTATGCTAGGAGCAACCATAGCTGCTATATTTGTCCTTGTATTTCTAGCACCACATAAATTGCCTAGTGTGCATTTCTTCATTGTTAGATCTGCTGTGCAATATTCAAAGAAATTATCATCTTGCATTTCCGCCTTACTCTGGTAGCTCAATCCTTAGGGAAGTTGTACAGCTAAGCTAAAGGCCTTTCCCTCTGGTGGTTAAAATCCCCCAGCAGACCCTGGGGAAGAAGAATGGAGAATCCCTCTTGTTCAATTTGTAGTCTCAGAATTCTAATGGAGGGTCAGGTACAAGCCAGTGCACCCTTGACGTAATGAGTTTTTGATCTTTGAGATCATGTGAGTTTACCTTCTACAGTTCTTAGTTTGCTTTGTTGTGAGTTGCTAGCAAGTCTACTCTCATTCATGGTGACCTCATGCGTACTAAATAGAGCTGTCCCATACCCTGGGGACCTAGTGGAAGAGAAGTTGTGCTAGCAACCCAAAGGCACAGAGTTTGAATCCACCAGCTACTCCATGAGTATTCTCCATAGGCAATTTCCCTTGGTGTCATACACAGCCTTTAAAAACTTACTGGAGGTTCAACTATGAGTTGGTTCCTACATGATGGTTCATGACAAGAAAAACATGTGCTTTTTTAAAAAAAATTTATTTTATTTATTTTAATGAACATTTACAGAGATTTTGGATTTCTGTTCATTTACTCTTGCACATTTCTCCTTGCCTAGCCCTTCCCTCCCCCCCATTTCGCGCCTCTCTTTGAAAAGTGAAAGAAAAATTCTTTCATTGGTATACAGTTTCCCCCCTCCCGCTGCCCAGGCCCCGAGTACACTCCACTATGCAACCTTAATTCTGGACTCTTGTGATAACCATAATACACTATCCTATATCACTTTTAAACTGTTCTCTCCCTCATCTGTTTCAATGCAGTGTACATAATAAGGAAAACATGGGCTTTTTAAGTCTATGACCTCTCAGGAATGGATTTCCAGACCAGTCTTTCAAGGTACATCTGGGTGGTTTTGAACTGCCAAGCTTGGGGCTTGTAATTTGAGTGCTTAACGCTTTGTGCCACCCAGGAACTCCCATTCTAAAGAAGAACATCAGAAAGGGTTTCTGGAGTAAAAATAACATGTTGTACAAAATTAGAGGTAAGTCAGTATTTACCAAGATTTTCTAGGCTTCTGCTGCCATTCATTCAACCAGGAGAGGACCCTCTCTGCACCCTTGAAACTCTTAAGAGTCGCCTGAGTCTGCCTTAAGAACACACGGCTATATTTCATAAAGCTTGATCTATATCCTTTTGTTTGATATTGATAAACTGTTGACACCTTGCTTCATTGGACATCTAAAAATAAATTGTGCACAGTGCACCATAAATTATCATCTTACAGTCATTTGTACAATGTCAACCCTGCAGTAGGTTGCTGCAGTGTCTACTGGATGGGGGTGGGGGTGGGGGGAAGAAGCTGAAAAGGGCTAAAGATGCCATATCTGCAAATCTCTTCTCAGAGAAAGCACACGGGCCAGGAAGAGGACATTAGTCTCTACCCAGATTAATAAAACGAAAGTGCCTTTGCATTTAGGTAGCTCATGTGGATTGCTATTTCAAAAGAGTAAACTGCCAGATTTATGCTCGGCAAACGGGCAATCTGAGTGCCTGCAATAGTTCAGGCGTTGTGCTTGACAACAACTTTCAGGTAGTTATTCAACAACTTACAGGAGGAGAGAAAAGCCCTCAATATGACACATTGACTGAGAGACTGCAGTGATGGGCTTAAGCACCATGGAGAGTATGAGGATAGTGCAAAATTGTCCAAGGTTTCAATCAAAGCAACCTGGAAACCTAGGAGTCAGTCTACTTGATGACACTTAACCAATCGCCAACTTTACTCTGTAACAAGGGAGTTAAGATTCAGACAGGAAGACCCTACCTTAGAGTCACACACAATATAATTGATACATAAGTATCTGATCTGCTTTACACTCTTCCAGTGAAACCAGAAAGAAATCTTGTTTCAGTCACTATGAGTGGGACTTGACTAAAGAGCAGTGGATTTTGAAGTTTTTGTTGTGTTTTGATTTTTTTTTTTTTCCGATAACCCGGAAAGAAGTTTCCTGGGTAAGGTAACACTTAGGCACTCATTTGGTAGCTGGAAACCACTCAGAGGAAGCCAGAAAAGTAGACCTGACTATTTACATCTAAAAGGTCATAAACTTAAAAGCCTTAATTATACTTAATTCTACTCAGCACGCACTAACAGCAACTAATAAGAAGACTTGAGAAATACTTAGGGGGCTAAGTAGTAATGAACAGAGGAAGGTCAAATTTTCAGGCTAACCGTTTGACGTCTACTATGTCATGTTGTTGTTACTTACTTCTGGGTTGGAAGCAATTCATAGCTGACCGTCCAGCAGGTTTGCAGAGGTAGTAGTTAATCACATGGGAAGAGATTTCCCCTCCTTCTCCCACAGCGGAGCTCATGGATTTGAACTACATGCCTTTGGGATTACAGAACAACTTCTAACCAGTAGGCCACCAGTGCTCCGTGGGACTCTGGGAGCTACAATGAAGTGCCCAAGGTCACTCAACTGTGGGTGGCCTGGGATTCCAGCCTAGAGTAGACAGGTTTAGAATTATCTCTAAAATCCCTGCCCTTTCTAGCAAGAGGCATGGACCATTTAATGAAACTCTCAGTCCCCGGTCTCAATCTTTTGAGCTGATGACTAGGTTTGTCAGTTGCCTCTACTTTTTTTTCTTCCTCTGACATTCCTTCCCCTCATTCTCTGATCGCCGTCATCTCTTGATTGACATCCTCAAAGAAGGTTGTGGGAACAGCTCCCCCTGAATTTACGAGGGCAATCTACTGCCTGCTTGATATATGTGTGTCTCTTCAGAGTGTGGCATAAATGTTTGGTTAAAGATAATGACCTAGTCGGAAAATGACTGTGATAAAAACGTCATGTAATTTTCCAGGGTGACTTTGAAGTAAGGCTCACCATCTAAATGCGGGCGATTGAGAGAGCTAGCTATTATTTTCTTCCTTGATGAACACTAAATTAGGATCTTCCTCACCCTTCACGTGGTGGGCAGTCTCCACATTGTTCCTTTCTTCCCTCTTCTCATGTCATGGCTAAAGCAATATCCAAGACACGTCCGGAGCAGAAATTCCTCAGAGCACAGAAGTTTTTCACAACTCACTGCTTCAAATAGTCAAAAGAACGCAAGGTTTAAAGTCAAGCAGAGCTATATTGAATATCTATGTGGATTTGCAAGAACTGTTTGAGCTTCTGTGTTCTGTCTTGTAAAGTCAGATTTAAAAAAAATATATTTCAATGATGCAGAGTTGGTACTGTGTACATCCCATAGGACAGTACTTTATTTATTTATTTGGGTTTTTTTGGTGGGTTGTTTTTTTTTTTTAGGAAAGTGCATTTCAGTCAAGTTAAATCAAGAGCACATTTGTGGAAAAAATACAGGTTCTTGGGCTTTGTCCAGTGAATATTTGATTCAGTAAGTTTTGGAGTTAAGCCCAGGAATCTACATTTCTAAAATTCTCTCTGGGCAATTCTAAAACACGCTGAGCAGGGCCAGGCTTTGAAGAATATTGGCACTAAATAGTCTAATAATTATAATAACAGAGACATAATTACCACTCGTTGTGTGCTGTGTGCAAGGCACTGTACATTGCTTTACATCTAACATAAAATATGACATCATACTCAATAGTTAGCAGTCCTCCACACTCCTAACCCTTTTTTCTCCTTGTGAAAATTCTCTGAAAGACCAAGGAAATGGGACGATTTGAAGAAAGCAAGCAAGAAGCAGAGATGGTTTGTCTGAAGCCAGTTTAACACTGGAGATAGATCTTAGGACCATCTCATAGTTGTTTTCTTTTCCAACTGGATCTGGTCTTCAGAAGTTACCCTATCTGCACTGTTAACTCTTGTCTTCCTGAAGAGCTTGCCATGGGCTCTTCCATCTGCTGGTTGAATTGGCCCCATCACAGAGTCCCAACATTTCCTAAGAACGTAACCAAAAGGAACTTTGCCTGCCTATTAGGGCTCCTATTTTCTGCATGTTTCTGCCTTATCTTGACCCTTCTATGCTGTAGCATCATTTGAGACCTTCCTTTCTACGACTCACGTCTCTGTCCATCTCAGAGATGAGGAGATTGTGATGAAGGTTCTTGGGAATTTATTAGTTTGGCTACATGATCTCTATGAAATCATTATGGAAATTTTGAATAATCCAAACGATGTGGTTCAGATTAGTATATTGTTTAGAAGACTACTACTATTTCCTCTGACTGCCCATTATACGAACAGGCAAAGACTGAGCCAAGGGTCTTCATAGGCGGCCTGCTTTGTCTAACCATTTGCATCTCTTTCTGGAGATCTAATATTCAGTGGGGAATCAGTGTGGCTGGCAGAAGACTGTAACAGTGTTCTCTCTGAAGGTCAAAACTTCTGATTAGTGACTTGGTCTAATTAGGTTAAGCTTAAGGTGATAATGTGTGGATTGTCAGCAACCAGAACATTTATTCTTTCTTTTTTTTCTAACCCAGTGTCCTTTGAAACAGCCAATTAACATGCTGCACAGAAGAGTGTCCAGATAAATTGAGGTTGAATTGAAAGGCTTTTCTTCCTCTGACAGAGCAGAAAAAGAGCTGGAGCACCTGACTTCCCTTTCAAAGTCAGTTATCCATGCAGCACTTCTGATTGGAAAGATGTGAACCTTTCTAATCCTCCGTGTATGTATAAATGGAGATGCTAAGGATATTAGTCAGAATCTAGCCAACAAGAGCTAAAGGAGAGAAGACGCCTTACTCCCTTCTAAGGCACTCAGCTGTCTCTGGAGTATTGTGATTTCCAGGGTTAGTGTTTTGTTTTTATTTAATTTAAAAATTTTTTATAAAGGAATCAGGAAGAGATTGTAATGTCTGCGATTAGTATGAAGCCAGAAAAGAAAACAAAAAGAAAGAAACAAATAAAACCTTCCAGCACATTAACTACACCTCAAAAACTGAAATCATACCTGTATTAGTTAATACTGTTTGTGAAATATTAGACCTGACATTGAGAAACTTTAATAGAAGACAGACCTGAAATTGAAGAGCTTTAATATACCTTCCAGGTATGTTCAAGCAGCTCTGGTGGCCTAGTGGCAAAAGCTGTACTGTAATCCCAGAGGTATATGGTTCACATCCACCAGATGCTCTACTGGAGAAGGAGGGGCAATCTCCTCCAGTACCAGTCAGATTAGATTTGACAGTACACACACACACACACACACACAAATGTAATAATTTTCTTTTAAAAGAAGAACTATTTGGCCTCAGGTACTTCTATAATCTTTAAAGAGCCATTTGAAGTGACAATTGTGTGTTATGTACCGTAGAATCAGAACCGACCCACAGTTGACCCTCCAGTGGGCTTTCTGAGGCAGATAATCTCAGGGGAGGGAGCTCCCAGCAGCTGGTGACCTTGAACTATGTGCCTTCAAGATTGCAGCACAGTTTCTTGCCACTTGGCCACGAGAGCTCCCAAAGTGGCAGAACAAATGGGCTAATACACAGTCTCCCAGAAATACATAACAAGAATAAGGATTTGGATTAAGTAAAGAGGTAGAGAAAAACATGAGACGCAGAATCCTAGATGTAGTGTCTGGATTTGACCTTCTGTGATAGCTCTTTACTGCTTTAGATTTTTGTTCCTCTTATACTCTAATTGACACAGTGACTGGAGTAATGGGGGCAGATTTGTCAGAGACAGTGAGATTGGCCCAGGATATTACAAGGTTCTAAATGAATGTGTATAGAGTAACTGTGAGTCCAAGTGATTTGACAGCACATTATAACAACAACAAACTCCTACTGAAGGAGTAGTGGTAAGGAGTCAACCCAAAAGCATGTGATTCGAATCCATCAGCTAGAAAAGATAGAAAGATAGGCAATCTCCTTCTACGTAATTGAAAGCCTCTGAAGATCTACAGGATGGTCAACTATGAGTCAGTTATGACTTGACAGCACATAACAACAACATACATTTAATGAGGATGTTAGCCAACAGTGTCTTAGTTTCTTTGTAATAATCTGAATTTTTTGTTATAAAATTAATTTGACAACTCAAAAAGTTGCTGAGAGAATGAATGCTGTATACCTGGTATATGTCAGATGATGTGGTTAGTTAAAGCAAAGACATAGTTCATGTCCTGGTAGACTTTTGGGTCCATGTTAGAAACCTAAATGAGCTAAAAGGGGGGGGGGAAATATATATATATATATATCATGTAGATAGATACATATATACACACACATACACGCATACATACATACATAGGAAAATGCAACTAATTAAAAAAACTCCAAATGTTCTTTAGGTTTATGTAAGCGTTACTTGGTCCTCATTACAGAGAGAGAGGCTCATTTGGAGGAAGTGGTGTGTGGAATGATACAGGAGAACACCCAGGAGGTAACTGGACAGAGAATTATAGCACCTGACCTACATTTCAGCAGATGGACAAAGGCTGGGTCAGGAAGGTGCTCGGTCGAGCTGATTGATGACAGTTGGAAACACAGTAGAACTTTGAGGGTTAAAATCAAGGTGGTTGTGGGGAAATGCTCAAAGGGCACGGCAGAAAGAATTTAGAGATGTCTGTAAAAGAAATAGGACATTGAAGGTCTACCATTGTTGTGGCCATGTCATGATCACATATTCATTTTATTTCAATATCTCAAGCTGCTATTTGGGGAACGTATCAAAGTAGAATCAAAGAGTCATGTCGGGGCCTTATTGTAGTTATACCTGCAAGAAATGCAGTGGTTTTCAGAAGGGATGTGAAAATAGAGATGGAGAAAATGGAATGAAATAGAAATGAACGTGTATGATGTTTAAAGGTGCCATTGACTTAGTTTCAACTCCTGATGATCTTGTGAATAACAGAACACTTAACTGTGTTCTTGTCAATCAGATAGATAGATGATAGATAAATACATAGATAGATAGATAGATAGAAGATAGATAATAATAATAGATAATAATAATAGATAATAATAATAATAGATACATGCATACATACATACAGATAGATAATTGTTGTTGCATTGTTGCACTGTTGCTTTAGAACCAATTCGTGGCTGACCGTGTGTCTAGTTTTCAGAGGCTGTAAATTTCATGGGAAGACATTTGCCATCTTTCCCCCCAAGACACACCTAGTGCATTTGAACCACTTGTCTTTTGACTGGCAGAGCAAGCCCTTACCACTAAGTCAGTCAAAAGAATACTCATTCTCTCTGTATATATTATTATTAATATGATTTCATTAACTGTTAAATGAAAATTCATATCTATGTATTCATGCTATAGATATTAGGAGTGCAGAGCCCCTTCCTTCCTCTCCCATCATGGCTACTGAGAGAATGCGGTCACAGGAAACAGCTGCTGTCCTTTTTTTCTCTGTGAAACTACCCTACCCCTCTTTCCCCAGGAATAGTTTTCTGAGCCCCTAGCCCACTTCCCTATCTTGAAGGAAGCATCTGTAAGCATCCCCTTCCCCAAGTCCCTTGTAAGAAAGTATAAAATCCCCTCAAACTCTTAGGGGGGCCTGGTCTTCTGCTTGAGAGCCAGCCTGGCAAGTTCTCCTCAATAAACTATCTTTCTTGGCCTGCGCTGGGTTCTGTCCTTCCTCGGCCACCTTACAATAGATAGATCTCTTTGTCTGGGCTGCAGTCTTTGATCTTTTGCAGTAAATGCTTGAAGCTGTCTTCATCTTCGGCAAGGAAGCTCATGTTATCTGTATAATGCAAGTTGACGCTGAGTCTTCTTCCCATCCTGATGCCACATTGTTCTTCACATAGTCTTGCTTCTCAAATCATTTTCTTAACACACAGAGTGAGTAGGTAGGTAGGAAGGATACAACTTCAACCACGCCTTTCTTTATTTTAAACCATGCAGAATTTCCTTTTGTCATGTTCCGTTTGGACAACTGTTGTGGGTTTTTTTTTTAAATAATTTAAAACTTTATTGTGAGCAAAAAGTCCTGGCTTGCGGTTTTGAGTCTAAAGGTAGCTTTTCAGGACACAGATGAGGAAAGGCATGGTGACACATGAGCTTTCTCTGGGGACAATACAGGGCTGGGCCTGGGGCTGGGACTTGAAGCTTCAGCCCTCTGGGTACAAGGAAAGTCAGGGGGCCCAGAGAAGACCCGATGCCTGACTTACCACCTCATTAGGGAGGAGCAGGGGGAGGCCCAGGCCACCCCGAGACTGGAGTGTAGGCACTATTTTAGAAAGACTCCCCAAGGCTTAGAAGGAGGGCTCTTCTCTGGAGCCATTCCGGGTCCTTAGTACCATTTCTGCCCATCCTGAGAATGGCTGAAGCATGAACAATGATGGATCCTTAGACAGCAGGTAAGAACAGGATGGGGCATCTCTCTTTCTCCACGTATACCTGTAAGCCATTGCTGTCAAGATTTCTGAGACTATAGATCTTTATGGAATGAAACCGCCAATATTTGTTGCACAGAGCAACTGGTGGATTCAAATTGGTAACATTTCAGTTAGGATCCTGATATGTTATGTACTTCCCCATGTGATCTAACGTCTTGACGAGACATTCTCCGTCTGCATAGTGTCGCTGTCTGTTCACCGGCAACTAACAGGAACACCCTGATGGGGGTAAACTCGATGAAGACACACCACTCTGAGAGCCATTCAGAGAGTCAATCCGGCTCAACTTTATTGAGGGTTGCAAGTAAACAGGAAGACAGGATAGGGTGAGCTTGCAGACTTGGGACATGCGGATTGGATAGGAGAACCTCAGCCTTGTGCAGACAACGCCCAGCTCAACAGATGTGGCAGCCCGTCTTCCCAGGTGGTGAACTTTCTCAAGCCTGGATGGCCGAACACAGGAGAGCTTTCTCTACCCTGTATTAAAGGCGTATTAAAGGCCGTTGGGAGGCTGGCACTTCTCTGGAGTTAGGCAATCTGTCCTGGCCAGAGGAATGTTGGCCTTCCTCCCCAACATTCCCCAACAGCACAGTACTTCTATTTACTTTTTTTTTTTAATAATTTTAATGAACATTTACAGAGATTTTGGATTTCCATTCATTCATTGCTACACTTCTCTCCCCTCCCAGCCCCTCCCCCCCAACCTTGAGTTCACTCCTCTCTCTGAAAAGTAAAAGAAACACTCCCTCCCTGGTACACAACCTCCCCGCCCCCGCACCCTTTCCATCACCCCAAGTACATTCTGCTATGCAACCTTAATTGTGGACTCTTGTGATAACCATAATAACCTATCATACATCGCTTTTAAATTATTCACTCCCTCATCTATTTCAGTGCAGTATACACAAACTATTTACTTTTAAATAAATGGTCCAGCACTTGCCATCCAGTACAGATAGTTTCAGGAAAGATGAGATATAAAATAGTTTGATAGTTTAAAACATCATACAGAATATAAATAACTATACGAGACAATGGTCAGACTGGATATAATCAGACAGTCCTTGATTGATTACCATGTGGATTGCTGCGACAATAATTATATTAGAACCCAAGGAAAGGTCAGTGAAGGTTTTAAAAGTAGATAGAAGTGGAATTGGGTGTGAAAACCAAGCAGTATTTGGACGGGAAGAGAGGACAGGGCATTTTTGGTAGGTGGGTCTGCACACTGCAATTATCTTCTTAAGCAAGATGATAAGTCCTGGTCTCTGATGTACAATGAGATGCTATTGCCAACAAATTATACAGCCAGGCCTACAGATGAGGCTTCCCTCGCTGTCAAGAGGTTCCACAGACTGAACAAGTGACAGACAGATTAGAAGAGACAGCAGTGAAAGGTCTGTTTTCTTGCTAACCTCAAGAAAGGCATCAGCCTGGAAAGCTTCCCAAGAAGGCTGTCATTACAGTAGGGATAAACTGTTTATGAGCCTGCCTGACACGGGCCTCTCATGTCCCATGTTCTTTTCGTGTCTCTTGTTTATTGAGTGACCATTCTTCAGCTTGCTTTCAACAGCCTCTGCTGTGTCTAATATTTCTCTTTGCTACTTTCCCTTTTGCTATGCACACCACAGTTTTCACTCAACTTAAAGAAGAATGAATAAAAGCAAACTCTTTGGAAATTCATTGGCTCCTAGTGTCTGCCTCTCCTCTTACAATCTATACTACTGCTGTCTTTTTTCTTTTTAATCACCACTATGAAATTCCATTTCCTCATCTGTAAAATAACATTCATTTATAGTCCTAGCAAACTTCCACTGGGTTTCCAAGGCTGTAAGGGTTGCTGGGCAGAGTCTTTCCATCTTTCTCCAGAGGATGTCCGGACCCTACGTCCTTTTGGATATTGACTGTATCAGCAGACCTCACCTATAAAACAACTTTGATGGTTAAAACAAGGCCCCTCCATTTGAATATACATTGAAAATTCCCAGATAGCTGCTTTTTTGTATAATAACAAAAGGGGGTTTTGTTTTTTGTGTTTTTGTTGTTGTTTTTTTACTTTTCGAAGAGAAAAACCAACGGGGGGGAAGAGTGGACAGGGAGAAAAATGTGCAACAAAGAATGAATGGAAATCCAAAGTCTCTATACACTTTCATTAAAATTAAAAAAAAAAAGAAAATAATGAAAGATTGTCAAAGTAAACTCAAAGCAAGAAGAAGGAAAGAAGAAAGGAAAGAATAAACATTAATACTCGAACAGATAATCTAGAGAACAAATAAAAAATCTAGAGATTTTCTAGAGAACAAGGAAAAAAATCAGTAAAAAAAATAAAAACAAATGTATCAGCCAATGTGCCACCCTAACATTGTGAGGTAACTGTTTTGAGTAAGTGCTGAGTATGTATCATTGGGTTTTGCATTTTCTCCAGGTAATTACAATTTGAAGCCAGAGATAAGCCACACTGAGATAAGGTACCACATGGTGAGTTCATTGTTGGAATGAAAGACTTCAGTAAATGGTAGTTAAAGTGTGTTTGCTTTTGCCTTTGTTTTAACATGGTGGTTGGAAGAAAACATTGACAAGATACTGAGCCTAAAAGGAATTCTATCTTGAACACATATTTAAATGACTTATAGTTGTAAGACTAACAAGCTAACTAAAATTGTTAAAAAGTGTAAATAGGACTTCAATTAAAAAACAATATAGATAGAAAAAACAAAGAAATACTTGAAATGGTGCTCGAAATAATTAGCCATTGTTGCTGTTGTTGTTGGGTGCCTTTGAGTCATGTACCACTTGGCGGCCCTAGGAATACCCAGCCTGAAACCTGGCCTGTCATGTGCCGTCCTCATCATCTCTGAGGCACTGGAGACCACTGCTGAAGCCACAGTGTCAACCCATCTCATTTGGGAAATTCTCTCCAACACTGACCTCCCATCTTTCCAAGGATAGTGTCCCTTTGCAAGGCAGAGCCTCGCCTAGCCACATGTCTAAAGTATGAAAAATGGAGTTTGGCTGTCCTTTCCTCCATGGACCACTCTGGCCGCACCTTCTCCAAAACATGCCTCTTTGTTCTTTTCGCAGTCTACGCAGTCTAGTCAGAACAGAGCAAGGGAACACTGCATGGTTCAAAATTGGGAAGGGCGTACAGCAGGGATGCATCCTATCTCCATACCTTTTCAACCTATATGCAGAACAGATCATCCGGGAGGCGGGGCTCTATGAGGAGAAATGTGGGGTCAAGATTGGTGGACGATTTATCAACAATCTGCGTTATGCGGATGACACAACCCTGCTTGCTGAAACTGAAGAGGACCTGAAGCGCCTGCTGCAGAGGGTCAAGGACTGCAGCCTACAATATGGATTGAGGCTCAATGTCAAGAAGACAAAGATTCTCACCACTGGACCAATTGGCAGCATCAGGATGGATGGTGAAGAGATTGAGATTGTACACAGCTTTAGTTTGCTTGGCTCCATAGTCAACAGTCTTGGCACCAGCAGCCAGGAAATTAAAAGGCGCATTGCCATGGGAAAGTCTGCTGTTAGGGACCTCTCCAAAGTGCTGAAGAGCAGTGGTGTCTCTCTGGAGACTAAGGTGCGTCTGATACAGGCCATGGTCTTCACAATCACCTGTTACGCATCAGAGAGTTGGACAATGACCAAGGAGGATAGAAGGAGAATTGATGCCTTTGAGCTGTGGTGCTGGAGAAGAGTATTGAGAATACCATGGACAGCTAGGAAAACAAACAGATTTGTCCTAGAGAGGGTTAAACCGGGTGGCTCCTTGGAGGCAAGGATTCTGAGGCTCCGTCTAACTTACTTTGGACATGTAGTGAGGAGAGACCGGTCCTTAGAGAGGGACATCATGCTTGGGAGGGTGGAGGGACAGTGCAGGAGAGGAAGGCCCTCTATGAGGTGGATTGATTCAGTGACTGGGATAATTGGGATGGGAGTATCAGAGACAGTGCTATTGGCACAGGACAGAGTGGAGTTTAGGGCTGTTGTACATAGGGTCGCTATGAGTCGCAGGAGACTCGACGGCACATAACAACAACAACCACAACAACATGGGAATTCAGTACTCTGCTCTAGCACGACAGCTCAAAGTCATCAATTCTCCTCTGTCCTCCTTATCCATTGGTCAGCTCTCTGATGCATAGCAGGTGATTGAGAAGACCATGGCTTCAATCAGGCACACTTTTAATCTCCAAAGTGACATCACTGCTCTTCAGTATTTTGGAGACGTCCTTGGCAGCAGACTTGCCCAAACATCAAGGGTATTTGTTATTGTCCAAGCAAGATTAATTAATTAACAGCTTCAATCTTTTCTTCCATTTATCATAATGTTGACTGATGGGCCTGTTGCATCTTTGTCTTTTTTATATTGATATAAAATCCATACAGAAGATTGTTGTCCTTGATCTTGTGCAGCAAGTGTTTCATATCCTCCTCATTTTCAGCAAGCAAAGTTGTATCATCGGCATGATGCAGATTGCTGATGAGTCTTCCTCCAATCTCGATGTCATACTCCTTTTCACAGAGTCTAGCTTCTCCAATATCACAATTCTAAGGCATTAATCCTTCTTGGTATTCTTTTTAGCCAACTTTCACATGCATAAGAAGCAATTGAAAATACCATGGCTTAGATTTTAAACTGATGGCTTCAGTGGAAAGCTGAAAGTTTCACCTAAATAAGTTACTTAAATGTTCTTATTTCACATTTATAAATCTATATTTTGAATACAGATTGTCTTAGTGAACATATTGTATACTATGTGGTCACATTATATTGCAACTTTGTTATCTAAGGAACTCAGACAGAAAACTGGTTAAGACACTGGCTGCTGACCAAACAGCAGTGATTCACACCCACCAGACATTCTTTAAAAGAAACTAATGTTAGTGTGTCTCTATAAAGCTTTATTGTCCTGGAAATCCTGTAAGGTTGTTCTACTCTGTCCTATAGGTTTGTTATAAGATAGATTCCATTAAGGGCAATAGATTTGATCTGGGTACTATGAGCTAGGTAATATGCCTACCTTTAAAACCACAAAATTTAAATGCTAGAAACAACATCCGTTATTTCAGTTCTAGGACTGGGGCAAAAGCCACGGATCTTGCTATTGTTGTTAGGTGCCGTTAAGTACGACTCAGAACATGGTCCTCAAAGTCTAGCTGTATTTGTGTCCCTTTACAGCAGGAAGTAGCTAAGAGAATACGCCGTCCCCTTTTCCCTATGAATCAGGGTGAAATCTCTCTCAAGGAGGGGTGATAGGGCAAAGGACACACTGACAAAGGAGATTAATCAGAACTGGCTTTGACAAGCACTGTGGCAATTGGACAAATAAAACAGACTTTCAGGAGGGGGGGAAGAAGAACTAACTGGAGAGGATAGAGAAAATAGTGCAACAATGAATGATGAAAACCCCAAATCTCTTTAAATGTTCATTAAAATTAATAAAATTTAATTAAAATAAAAAAGTCTAGCTGTATTTAAGCTCTGGACATTTTTAGAGACGACAGAAGTTGATTTGGGTCCTGTGCGTCTTTCTGGCCCTACAGTGCACATGCAGGCACGTCTTCAGCAATTCTTTCTTCTTTCTCCCTTTGATTTGCCCCACCAGACATCAAATGCAGCAGAGGTGAACTCTCTCTGGCATTTGCTGCCCAGCTTGTAGATTCTTGAGCAAAATAAGTACTATTGTTTCAGCTGCTACAACTCATTAGATAAGAGGAAGATCCTGGGACTAAAATGATACCAGAACAAAACCCTAAAACACATAGTTTAAAGCCTGGTTAATAAGTGTAGAGGAAGTTTGAAGAAACTTAACAAGGAGTTATTAAAAGTCTAAAGGCCTGAAGCAGACTGGGAGTGGACATCTGAAGGTCTTCTTGGAGATTGTTGTTGTTAAATGGCACTGAGTCGTAGATGACTCAGAGCAACCCTATGAATGAAAGACTTACACACTTGTAAAACTTTCATCATTTCTCCATGTTCATAGAGTTTTCAGAGGAAAGGTTATTTCTGAAGTGGTTGCCACTCCTGCTTCCAAGCTTATTTTAATCCGGGAGCTCCACCACTGTCCGCCATGGGCCATTTATCACATTTGACACATCAATGTCACAATGTTCAGTTTCACAGCAACCACGAGTTACCTCTGTAGAGCAAATGGACAGACCAGTGCTATAGCACTTAGAAGAATGTCTGACCAAAACACAATAAAAACCAGGTCTTGGGGCTGAAGATTAAAATCACCCACCTTTGGCTTGGTAGCATCACTTTCTATCCACCAGGCCAACAGAGTTCTTTCTATGTTGTTGTTATTATTGTTAAGTGCCATCGAGTTGTAGACTACTCAGAGACCCTGTGAACAAAAGACCTGAGCACTTGTATAACTTTGATCATTTCTCCATGTTCACAGAGTTTCCAGAGGCAAGCTGGTTTGGAAGTGGATACTATAAAGCATGTCCACAGAGGCAGAGCTGCATACTAGGCACACTAGCATAAAAGTAATGGGTCTTGAAAGTAGGATGCAGAATTTCATTTAAAAAACAGAAAGAATCTAGTTTAACCTATCGTTTGTTGTGTCCTAAATTTTGCTCTAGAAAGATTACTCTGGCTTGTCTATGGGCAGCACTGTGCCAGGTGTCATTGAACAGACGCTGACTCCTAGTGACTTCATATAGCAGAGAGGGAAATCCTGCCAGGCGCTGCATCACCATCACAACTTCCACTTCACTGAAGCACATTATGCAGTGGGTCAGTTCATATCATTTGACTCTTCCTCTTTCATTGACCCTCTTATTTATTTTTTTTTTACCCTCTTTTTTTTTTCTTCAATGTGACATCCTTCTCCAAGGACTTATCCCTCTCGGTGGTATCCCGAAGGATATGAACATAAGTAACCATTTTTGCTTCCAGGAAACATCCTGGCTTTACTTCATTCCAGACAGATTTGCTTGTGCTTTTGGCAATACATAGTACACTCAATATTTTCTGCAAATACCACAATTCAAAACCCATCCATTCTTCTCTGGTATTGCTTATTTTATTATCCAACTTTCACATGCAGATGAAGCTATTGAACAATACCATGGCTTGGGCCGGATGCAACTTAGTTTTAAAAGTGATATCTTTGCTCTTTTAGTAAGATGAATTCCTTAAAGTCTTTTGATACTTTTACTGCTCGTTCAATAACTGTTGATAGTGGATCCAAGAAATTCTTGGCCACTTCAATCTTTTCTCCATTTATCACGATGTTGCTTGTCCAACTGTAAGAATTGTTCTCTTCTTCACTTGAGTTTCAGGCTGTAATGAAGACTATATAGTCTTGGCGTTTTGTCCATAAGTACTTAAAGTTTTTTTACATGTTATACAAACAAAGTTATGTTATTGACATATCAAGGGCTATTGATAAGTATTTCTCCAGTCCAGATTATACAGTCTTCCTAATGGCTACTTCAGGTTATTTAATTAGCATACAGATTGAATGACTACATTGAAAAGATAAAACACCAATACACGCCTTTCTTGATTTTAAACCATGCAGTGTCCCCTTGTTCTCTTGGAATGACGGCTTCTTAAGAACCTTCCATCAGATTTCCAAAGCCTTAGTTCTCACGGGAGGAGACAGCCCTTCTTTATTCCAGGGAGCAGCTGATAGAATTACCGAACATTGGTTAAGCAGCTGGTTAACAGCTTGATATGTTACACGCTAAACCACCAGAGATCTGTCTACTAGCATTGAGTAAAATACGGCAGCAATTCACATTTTCAAAACATTAGTTAAGAGAATATATTTATGTGTGTATATATACACACACACATACATATGCACATATATATACACACATACATATACATATACATATACATATACATATGCATATACATATACATATACATATACTTTAGGTAGGGGATATTGGCATTTTGAACTAGAGTGCTACAAAAGGAAATGGGTAGATTAAGATTATATTTTGGGGGTGGAGGCAGAATTTAGAATTTAATAATAAATCAGATGTTGTTTTTGTTGTTGTTGTGTGCCATTGAGTCAGAACTGAGCTGTAGCTGGCCCTTCAGCAGGTTTTCAGAGGCAATAAATCACGCAGAAGATGGCGTTTCTTTCTCTTGTGGGACAGTTGGTGGATTTAAACCATATGTTCTTTGGATTGGCAGCACAATTCCTTACCCACTAGGCCATGACCAGAGTTCCCTATAAACAAATTGGATTATTGCTGTTGTTATGTGCCATCGAGTCGCTTGAGACTCATAGTGACCCTATGTACAAGAGCCCTAAATGCCGTTCTATCCTGTGCCAACCTCGCTGTCTCAAACACATTCATTCCCACCATTCCACTCACAGAATTGATCCATCTCATCAAGGGTCTTCCTCTCCTGCGCCATCCCTTTACTCTCCCAAACAAGATGTCCCTCTCCAACGACCAGTCAGTCCCTCCTTGCAACATGCCCAAAGTATGTCAGATGAATCTTCAGAATCCTTGACTCCAAGGAACATTCTGGCTTCACCCTCTCCAGGACAAACCTGTTTGTTCTCCTGGAAGTTCATGGTATAGTAGATTCATACCAAAAAATTAAAAAAAAAAAAAAAGGCAGCTCTCTCCCTACTCCATATCTGAGGAATTTTAAGAAGGCCAAATGACCTAATAGATGTTTAAGGACTTTCTAAGTGTAACAACTTTTTTAAAATGTTAAATTTTTAATCTACCGACCCATCAAGAACTTAGAGGCAGCGTTCTTTACTCTGCTTCCAACGCTGCCCTCTGCCTCACAATGCCTGTTGTTCAGACTTAATGGATTCATGAATACCATATAATGCTGTGCCTGCTTTATGGATGAACACTGACTTTATCTAAATGGTATCTATATTTCCTTTGAATACTGCAAACTGGTGTTTGATCATTTCATTTTCCTACAGAAGATGAAACATTATGATTTTCAATAATCCGTACAGACAGACATTTGTTTCCTTTGTGAAACTGTATCCTTCAATGATTATTCCTCACATTAATCATAGTAAAAGTGATGCTTAAGGTAATCTCTTTCTTCCTGCAGATAATAAATGTCGGCTGTTGACAGAGAAAGTGTGGAAAGGTGAAAGGCAGGGTGAGCTCGGTGAGTTTGTGAGATAAACAACTGTCAGCCTTGCCTAAGAACCTGGTGATCATGCCAGGCCAAGGTTGCCTATTTACATAATGATGACAATAAAAATAATTTTTCTCTGACAGATGATTTAAAAGATTTCACTGATGACATCTTCTCTACAAATTCTGCCCATAAATCCAACTTTATTAAATGCCTGTAAATTCCTAGCTCACATTGTTTAGCATTGAAACAATTAGCCATTTGAAATTGCAATTACAATGCTTTCCTTCTTCCAACGCTGGGTGCCTTAATGGCCCTCTGTTATCTAAGACAACCTAGTTACTTCATAATCGAAAATTACCAAGACTCTAACCAAATGTGAGATCTTGAATGGGAATTTAATTTGGGATGTAAAAGAGAAGAAGTAAGATTGAATAAGAAGAGTAACCAGGTGTTCCCAAGTGGTGTTCCTCAGGATACACTGTAATGGTTGTGTGCAATAAATTCACTTGGCATTGCTTATAAACAATGAGGAGCAAGGAATTGACATTTATTGAATTCCCATTATGACATTGCACTTAATGGATAGTTTATTCAAGTTGCTTCACTTAATTCTGCGGAAAGCCAAAGCGTGTTAGGTGTTACCATAAATTCTCGGAGCAGCTTTTTGTTTTCTTTTAATGAGGCTGATAGCCATGTGCCATCAAGTTGATCCTGACTCATAGATATACTATGTGTCTGAGCAGAACTGTTTTGCAGGGTTTCCTAGGCTGAAATGTTAATGAGAACAAATCACCAGATCTTTTCTCCCACAAAGCAGCTGTGATTCAAACCTTCTCCTTTTTGATTAAAGCTCTTTGGTTAAGCTGACAGCTTAACCATTGCACTACCAGGACTTAAATGAACCACTTATAATTCATATCAGTGAATAAGGGAGGTCTTTTGGTCTAGTGATAAGAATCTGTGTTGCAGTCCTGAAGGCACATGGTTCAAATCCTCCAGCTGTATCACTGGAGAATGGTTTATCTCCTCCCAATTGATGCATTTGAGTTGTGGTGCTGGAGAAGAGTATTGAATGTACCCTAGACTGCCAAGAAAACAAACAGATTCATCCTGGAGAGGATTAAACCAAGCTACTCCTTGGAGGCAAGGATTCTGGGGCTTCGTCTGACATACTTTGGGCAAATTGCAAGGAGGGGGACAGGGCCTTGGAGAGGGACATCATGCTTAGGAGGGTGGAAGGACAGCGCAGGAGGGGAAGTCCCTCTATGAGGTGGATTGATTCAGTGACTGGGGTAATCGGGATGGGTGTGTCAGAGGCAGTGCGATTAGCACAGGATAGAGCAGGGTTTAGGGCTGTTGTACATAGGGTCGCTATGAGTCGCAAATGACTCGAAGGCACATAACAACAACAACATGTGATTAACTGCCTCTGAAAACCTGCTGGAGGGTCAACTATGGGTCGGTTCAGCCTCTGTAGTACACAACAACTACAATCAGTGTTGTTGTTGTTTAATGCCGTCGAGTCGTAGATGACTCATAGCGACCCTATGAATGAACAGCCTGAGCACTGTTCGTACAGAGTTTCCAGAGGCAAGCCATTTCAGAAGTAGATGCCACTCCTGCTTCCAGACTTGATTTAGTCAATCAGTGTATATGTCTAAATTTAAATTCTTTACTCCTAACTTAGCAGCCTTCAGATTAAGTTTACAAATGCACACACATCATTTTTATTTAAAAAAAATTGTCACTTGTTTCAAAGCTTTTGTCAATATTGCTGTAAATACAGAAAAAAAGAAATGAAACATTTCAGATTCTGACCAAATCTTTTATTATGAAACTTGACTGCTTTAGGCCCTTGAACTGTGCCTGGTATTTTAATTTTTTTTAACCCAATGAATATTCATATTCCATATTTCTAAATTAATATTTTGAATAGTCCATGAGAGATGCCTTTTGACTTCTAACTCCTAACTAGTGACTCTGACACCACCAACTCTTTTCAAAACATTCCCCCCCTCTCTCTCTAGCCCTAAAAATGTATTCGAATCCGTATCTTATGAAAATATATCTGAGCAGAAATTAGAGTATTGAACAAATAGTATCTCAATTGCTTTTAAAGGTTTTTGCGATGAGATTAAAAAAAAAGAAAGAGAGAGGGTGGGCAGAAAGGGTGTACTGTGTAAGCTAGCAACATAGTAACTCCTCTGCATGCAGGTAGATCAGTAACCTTGAAACATGACCTTATATTTTCATTACCTATTCACCAGTAATTGTTGAGTGTGAAATTGTATAGTTAGACTTACATTTTATGTTTAAAATGTTTTACAATAAGCACAGCAGGTGCCTGCCCAGAGCTCTGAGTTAAGATTATTGCCTCAGATGTGGGTCAGTTGCCCTCTTTCACTATCATGAGCAGTTTCCTTGAAGAAGGACTTTCCTCATTATTAAGTATGATGGAACTTGATGGATCGAGATGGGCCAAATATCTTTATGCTCCTTTGCTTTAGGGAACAGCCAGGGGCATTAATTGAAACGCTAACTCTAACTCATTATACTTCATTTCTTATGAAATGTACAAATGTTCTTTGCAGCTTTGATATTTTAGCAATCACTTAGGGGGGAAAAACATCTTAGGTGAATCACACGGGGAGTTAGCTATCTTCTGTCCTTAACAAATCTGCCCGCTTTGGAAATAATCAACTCATAAATATTTAGCTAATATACACCCAGAGCAATGGATTGTGCAAAATTAAATGCCTCATTGAAACAATTAATTTCAAATGCTATGATTTATTGAGCATACTTTACTGGAAATTTAATAGAAATATGGACTCAAAGTAATTTGGGCAGAGGATGTTTGCACTGTCTTTGATTTCAGGCCAACATATATTCCTTCTTAGCCTGCAGGTGAACCTCAAGAAAGAGCAAACTTCCAGGAAAGCTCTCTAATTGAATTTGTGGGTCAGGGTTTGATGAGAACAGGCGATGACCACAGATTGTTAAAAGACTAAATAAATAAATAAACAAAATGAAGTAATCCTTTCATATTTCACATACCTCCCGCAGTCAAGCCCGTAGGGGAGAAAATGCCACTTCAGTAAAAGCTTGTTGTCATCATCTGTCCATTTCAAAAGAATACAGCTCATGCTTCTCAGAGCATCAATAACCCAATATATCCCCAGGCATCTCTGAAATGTTCAGTCCTGCAATTTCCCGTAAGCTGGTTTGTGCTTAGTTTTTAAACGAGGGGTTTGCACTGCAGCAGAAGGCAGGATGGGGGATGTAGAAGACTTGGGAGGAGAATAGGGTGAATGAGGAGGAGTGAGGATGATAGAATAGGCAAGGGGTCATACTAGGCCGCCTCAATATCTGGGGTTAATTCAGTCTATATGACGTAGTAGAAAAGGCAGTGAAGTGGATTCTGAAAATCTACGTGTTAGTTCAAACTCACCTTTCTCTGACCTCAAGTAAGTGACTCTGAGACTGTTTGCTAGACTCAGTTTTCTTGCCTAATAAGACAAACAATTGGTGGTTGTTGACATCAGATTTGCTCCAATTCATAATAACTTTGTGTAAAACAAAACAAAAAGTTGCCAGGTATTATCCTATCCCCACAGTGGTTTCTTATTTGAGCCTATGGCTGCAGTCACTTTTTAAATCAGACGTATTGGGGCGTCTCTAGGGATTGATTCCTCCTAATAGGATTTATTCCTCCTAATAACATGTTCAAAGTAAGCCAGATGATGTTCCCCCTCAAAAGAACAGACAGCCATCAGGTTGTAATGCTGAAGGATTCTATGGGGAAATTATTAAATCATGGAAGAAGCATCAAAAGAAGATGGAAGGAATACATAGACTTAGGGTACCAGAGAGTATTAGTTGACACTGAACCTTTGAAGGAAGGAATCTATGCTCAAGAGTCAAGATGCACTAAAGGCACTGGCAAAAAATGAAGCCCCAGAAATTGATAGAACATGAATTAAGGTGTTACAGCAAGCAGATGTTGCCCTAGATATGTTTACTTGCCTATGCCAATGAATTTGAATTAAAGCTACTTGGTCACCTCCTGGTTGTTGTAGTTTTTAAGTGCCATCAACTCGTAGGTGACTCATAGTGACCCTATGAACAAAAGTCCTCAACACCTGTGTGACTTTTTCTCTAGGTTCATAGGGTTTTCGGAGGCAAGCCATTTCAAAAGTGGATGCCACTCCTGCTTCCAAGCTTGTTTTAATCAAGGAGCTCCACCAAACTCTGTCTACCATGGGTAACCATTATTGCATTTGACACATCAGTGTCACAGTGTTCAGTTTCACAGCAAGCACAAGTTACCTCTGTATAGCAATTGGACACACCAGGGCTATACGACCTAGAAAAATGTTTGACCAAAAACAATTAAAAATGGCCCAAGGGCCCTACCGTATTTTACTGGCATGCCCAAAGACTGGTGAACTCTGGGCCAGAGACCCTCAATTCATCTAGCCAGTCCAAAGACAGCCCTATTTGTTCCCATCTCTAAACAAAGCAATCTAACAGAATATGTGTGGTTTAGGGGTCTATTGTTCCAAATGGCTTTCTTATCTATCCCATTGTTCTTGACTTTGCCACTTATCTGGGCGGGAACATGCAAATAAGATTGTTAGTTTGTCTACAAGGGGATTGGCTAGTTTCACCTTTCTAGTAACTTTAAATTGAGGAGGTTTAGCAGCAGAAATGTAAGATTCTCCCAAACCAGCAAGAAAGAAGAAGCAGAGAATGCAACCCAGGTTCTTTGGGGACAGAGATTCCCCTATCATTCAGACCAACGCCTATAGGAGAGAAGCTGCAGAGAGAACCAGAGACCTCCAACAGGAGGCAGAGCTGACCTGGGACTGTGGCCTCTCACTGTGTCATGTGTCAGATGGAGCTGGATTGAAAACAGAATACCAGAAAGGTGTTAAGGTGTTGAATACCAGAAAGATGTTGACATGTGTGTTATTTATTAATCACTTGACTCTATGGATTATAACATAGGTACCATTGAGAAAAACAAAAATCCTAGAACACTTTTAATCATACTTAGACCAGGAGACAGTTGTCAGAACAGAGCAAGGAAACACTTCATGGTTCAAAATTGGGAAGGGTGTACACCAAGGATGTATCCTATCACCATACTTTTCAACCTTTGTGCCAAACAGATTAGCCAAGAGGCAGGGCTGTATGAGGAGAAGTGTGGCATCAGGATTGGTGGAAGATTCATCAACAATCTGTGTTATGCAGATGACACAACCCTGCTTGCTGAAACGGAGGACTGGAAACACTTGCTGCAGAGGGTCAAGGACTGTAGCCTTCAGTATGGATTGAGGCTCAATGTCAAGAAGACAAAGATTCTCACCACTGGGCCAATTGGCAGCATCAGGATGGATGGTGAAGAGATTGAGATTGTTCACAGCTTTAGTTTGCTTGGCTCCATAGTTACTCTTGGCACCAGCAGCTAGGAAATTAAAAGATGTATTGCAGTGGGAAAGTCTGCTGTTAGAGACCTCTTTGAAGTACCTAAGAGCAATGATGTCACTCTGGAGACTAAGGTGCACCTGATATAGTCCGTGGTCTTTCTAATTACTTGCTATTTATTAGAGAGCTGGACAATGACTAGGGAGGATAGAAGGAGAATTGATGTCTTTGAGCTGTGATGTTGGAGAAGAGTATTGGATATACCATGGACTGCTAAGAAAATGAACAGGTTCATCCTGGAGAGGGTTAAACCAGGCTGCTTCTTGGAGGCAAAGATTCTGAAGCTCCGTCTAACATACTTTGGACATGTTTCAAGGAGGGACCAGTCCTTGTAGAAGGATGTCATGCTTAGGAGGGTGGAGGGATAGTGCAGGAAGGAAGATCATCTATAAGGTGGATAGATTCAGTGACTGGGGTAATCAAGGTAGGTTTATTGGAGACAGTGAGATTGGCACAGGATAGAGCAGGGTTTAGGGCTGTTGTACTTAGGGTCGCTATGAGTAGCAGACTACTTGACGGCACATAACAACAACAATATCTAGTTTGTTGCATGCCGCTTGTGACAGCCACGGGTGAAATTCAAAGGTTATCTGAGAAGTCGTGAGCCAGGTATTTAATACATTGCTGTGGTAAATGTTCTGGAGTAAGTCCTCAGAACTATTAGGAGTCCTTAGGAGTCCGGTATTGAGTTTTTTGGTCATGAGGATCATTATTCCTGCTTTGTAAATAATGATCTTTAGTGGAAGAAGAAAGAGAAGGAGAACAGCAAAGAGAGAGGTAGGTAGTTTTCCTTAAATCACAAAACTAGTAAGTAAGGCCATTAAAATTAAACGCAAATATTCAGACCCTAAGACTCACCTCCCTAATCACAGAATCATATTGTAATGTGGCTGAATAAAGGTGATAAAATGGAAGAGATAATCACTAATAAATCAGCAAATGAAGTGTGTATGTGTGTGGGGGGTTGGGGGGTACATATGCGTGTTATGCCATGGATGAGGCCTAAGCTTTTAAGCTAGAAAAGTGGGTTCAAGCAATGATGTCAGAATGTACCTCTTTGCCTTTGAACAAGTCATTACAATTCCTTACACTTTAATTTCTTACATTATGGACTTTCGAAAGGTCATTTCAAATCCAGGTTTATTTTATTTGTATCACTTTTGTATCTATTCTGTATTTTTTTTTTATCTAGTCTGTAAGTGTTTTGTGCCAGCTTTACTGCTATTGTGTGCAAAGGTTTCTGTTTCAATTACAGCCTTAAAGGTATATGGGGCCAGAGAAATTGTATTTGCAGGAACCCACCATGCATGTTGTAGGACACTTAGCAACATTTGTTTTTTTTCCATCTCCCAAATGTTAGTGGAACAGCCTCCTACAAATACTTCAAAGAAGCTATTTTTCTCTAAAAATGCTCGAAAGTGTAGGTTTTGGAATATAATCATCAACCAGATCTGTCTGATAAAAAAGAAATTATTTAATATCTCTCAAAAAGTGTCTTAACAATAAATGCTGATCAAAAATTCCTTTGGTCCACTCAAACATTGATGTTTTATTTATTTATTTGTTTGTTTATTTAGTTATTTAGTTATTTAGTTATGTACATTTATATGTATGTTTATATGTATATTTATATTATTTTTTACTTCAAGAGTTAGAATCACTTAATTTCCTTTATGAAGCAACAGGGGAGAATGATAATCTCTACCAATGACTCACCAGAGCAAAAATCTGTCAGACAGAATACCTAGATCTGAGTTTGTCACACTGTTCAATAAACAGTCGTTATTAGAATTTAGAAGAGTAGAGAGTCAGTCAAAGAAAGGAAGACCTTCAGTGAGATGGACTGATCCAGTCGGTGGGTTTGTGTGTGACAGAGACCATGATTCAGAATAGGACGAGGTTTGGATTTCTCATTCCCAAGGTCAAGAATTAGGTCAAAGGCACCTAACATTAGGACATTTGCCTTCCATGCAGGAGACCTAGTTTATATTCTCAGTGAATGTACTTCAAGAAAACCACAGGGCTATCAGTGGAATCAGTGGAAACTTTCATGTTACCATGATGTAGAACATGTTTCAGCGAAGTTTCCTGACTAAGACGAGGTGTGGAGAAGTCTGGTGACTTCCTTTCAAAATTAGCCAGTGAAAACCCTGTGGCTTGAAATGCTTTCATCTTGTCCATGGGATTGCCATGCAAGAGGGGGCAACTTTTGGGCACCCAAAGATAGAAATAAAAATATAATCTCTACAATTTTATTTATTTATTTATTTACTCATTCATTCATTTAACAGAATGTCAAAATGCCATTTTGAAAGCAGTGTCTTTTGTACAATGATTTTTAAAAATATCTTGTCCTTCTTTGGCAGTTTTGGTGGGATGCTTGTGAACGGCTTTTATCCCAGGATACACCCAAGAGAAGTCAATGTGATTCAATAGAGCAAGCAATCATTAGTTACTTTCTGTTGTAAAGATTAAATGAGTTTGTGTCAGGAACTGTGCTAAAGCTTTACATGCACGAAGTAAATCTTGACAAAATAGCAATGATCCTTCAGTGTTTCTTCCTCTCTTCTCTTTCAATCACAGGGCCAGACAATTTGCCAGGTGTTTCAGGAGATATACAGCTATGTGTGACATGTTTCACAGCTAAGCAGAAGGTCAGCAGTTCGAATCTACCAACTGCTCTGAGGCAGATACAGTGATATCCTCCCACACAGTTATAGTTTCAAAAGCTCAGTGGGCTCTCACTAGGACTCCGAATCAATTTGATAGCAGTGGTTTTTTGGTCACTTTTTGTTTCTAACTAAAGGAGTTTAATGCGCTGTCTCACATACTTTGGGCTGCTTGGGAAGTCATGCTTGGGAAGGTGAAGAGACAGCTCAGGACAGGAAGCCCTCTGATGAGATGGATTGAGTCAGGGACTGGGAAATGGGATTAGGTCTGTTAGAAAGAATGTTTCTCACATTCCATGTTCCAATCACTAGTGTCTGCTTACAACTGTTCCTCTTCCTTTGTATTTCGTACTTGAAAGCTCGGCCTCAGTTTCCTGTTAGTCTACATGAGTTCTGTTGTACACAGGGTTATCAGAGGCCTGTTATTTCCCACGTCAATGGCCAATCCTTCTTCCTAGTCTGTCTTAATCTGAATGCTCAGATTTAGAGAAGTATCTGACACACAAGCATTTTACAGAAAAAAAGGCAGATGAAAGATAATCCCCCAATTGTGGGATTAACCATTAGTTTCAGTGTTGTCCCAGCCCTTGACACTAGTGTCTTGACCCACTTATTTCCCTGCTCTACCATCCGCCAGCATCCCCCCATCCACTCCCACCCACTCCCTTTAACACCTGTCTCCCCTATTGTCCAGCCCTTGAGAGGCTGAGATTGCCTCAGGATAGGGCAGAGTTCAGAGCTAGTATACATAGGATTGCTACAGGTTCAGGCAACTGCCAACAGCCAATACATAACAACAGTAAAGGAGTAAGGGTTGTTCTTATTGTTGTGTATACTATTGAGTCAGAACTGACTCATAGCTAACCC
The DNA here is from genome assembly GCF_000299155.1 of Elephantulus edwardii. Lineage (NCBI taxonomy): Eukaryota > Metazoa > Chordata > Mammalia > Macroscelidea > Macroscelididae > Elephantulus > Elephantulus edwardii. Next base: position 11,857,571 of record NW_006399751.1, on the reverse strand, counting down.
TCTGGCAGGTTTTCAGATGCAGTTAGTTACACAGGAGGAGATTGTCCATCTTTCTCCTGTGGAGCAGCTGATGGATTTGAACTATGCACCTTTGGGATTGCAGCACTCATTTTTGTCATTAGGCCACCAGACCATCAAATTTTAATTTGCTTATGAATCAACTAAAAGCAGAGATGGGGCCTTGCTAACGAATTAGTTGTCCCTCCACCAGCTTTCTAGGCTCCATATCACATGAGAGGAGAATGCTCATCTTTCTCCCAAGGATCCTCTGGTGGGTTCAGACCACCAGAGAGACACAGCCTTTGGGTAAGCTGTGTAACTCTCTATAGACTAGGCCATCAGAGTTTGCATTTCCATCAAGTTCAAAGACACTGTTCCAAGGACAACTCTTTAAATAGCAAGGTCGCTAGAGAGAGAAGGTCTATCATTCCTTTCTGGCAGGAGAGATTTAGGATAACGTTTTTGTCTTATCTTTTGATGGCCACACACTAAACTCAGTGTCTGGCAAAGAGCAGCACCTTGATACAGATCCAGTAAATGAATAGATGTGTGGAGTTAGCATTTCTGTGAGTTTTAGTAGGTGGGATGGTGTGACATTTACAGAGGTGACAGAAATCAAGTTGCATTTAAAACAAGCTACTTTTAGAACACAGTGGGCTTCTATGCATCGTTAAACATCATCTTGAAATGCATTAGCGGTACATATTATTGTGTCCTCTTCCAAACCTACCTGCTGGTGGTGTGTTGTACTCTCTGCTGTTTGCTAACTGAAGGGTCAACAGATCAAATCCTCTGGTTACTCCATCATAGAAAAATGGGACTGCCCTCATATGGAAAGATATACAGTCTCAGAAACCCAGTGAAGGGTCACTATAAGTCAAAATTCATCTGATGGCAGTGGGATTGTTTTGACCTGGTTCTCTACACCTGAAAGAGACCTGGGAGCTATTAACTGAAAGGTGATCTGTTAGAACCTTTCAGCTTCTCCAAAGAACAAAAACCATAGCCTTAGAAGTCCTACACTTCTACTCTGTGTAATAGAATCATTATGAGATGGGATCCACCATTATTTTGTTTTATTTTTTCTTGTCCCTTGAACCTAGTGAATGAGAAAGTCTAGGGTGGAACCTCACACAGTTTGTATTTTTTTAATTTTTTTTTTATTGTATAATATTTATGTGTACTATCAAATCAGATCTGAGTGGTACAGGCGGAGATTGCCCCCTCCTTCTCCAGGAGAGCATCTGGTGGATTTGAACCACATCAAACAACAACCTCTGGGATTGCAGTGCAGCGTCTTGTCACTAGGCCACCAGAGCTCCGTCTCAATTCGTATGCTGAGAAGCCCTCTAAACGGGAGCTCAGGTGTTCTGGTTGTAAGAAACTGTGTGCAGTCCGAAAGGCATGAGGTTCAAATACATCAACTGCTCCATGGGGGAAGGATGGACAATCTCCTCCCACAAAACTTATTGAGTTGGTTCCCACAACAACAAGAACAACTAAGTTTGAGAGGGATTGACACAAAGATCAGATACTAAATCGGATTTTTCTGCAATTTAGAATACATGGAGAAAAAGAAAAACCTAACTGGATTTTAGGCATCAGAGCCTTGATATTTCCAGCATCCAGTGAGTCTCTGAAAGATATCTTTTTCTTCCCTTCCTTTTAATTCTTTCTGCCCACAGCTCTTAATGTCTCCCACAGAAAAACACACTCGTGTCATCACGGCCTGATAGACACAAAGCTACTTAACAAAGCCAGGGTTCAGACAGGAGAGGAGCAGCCAACACAAATTGACAGGAAGAACAAGCCGAGACGAAATGCTGTGACTTGGACCCTGTTCTGGAAGCAAAGAGATTGAATCGAGGTATGGATTTGAAGAAAGAGAAGACAAATGTGAGTGTTAATCAAGGAATTTGAGAAAGAAGGTCAAGATAAGGAGAGCCTGAAACCATGTTGTTAAACACAGGACGGAGAAACACTGAGGAGCGGTCAGGAGGTGTGGTTCTGAGATGCCGCGGCATACTGCATTAAATATCTCCTAGCCATAGCCTTCTAGTTTGCAAATCTAGTTTCTTTCTGCTCAGGAACCCATTCTGTAATGAGTTCTTGTAGGATTATGGCGGGAGACATCTTTTTTTTTTCTTTCTATAATTATATTTTATTAATTTTCATAAATATTTACAGAGATTTTGGGTTTCCATTCATTCATTGTTGCACTATTCTCTCTACCCTCCTCCCAGTTTGTTCTTGTCCAAATGCCACAGTGCTTGTCAAAGCCAGTTCTGATTAATCTTCTTTGTCAGTGTGTCCTTTGCCATTCCCTATCACTCCTCCCTGAGAGAGACTTCACCCTGAGTCATAAGGAAAAGGGGATGGCGTATTCTCTTAGCTACTTCCTGCTGAAAAGGGACGCTGTGGGTTTCAGGGTGAAGATCTTCTCTCACTACTCTAAAGGGCCCCTTTGGCAGTAGGAAACACATAGACTATTATGGAGATTGATTTTGGAATTTAGATGCACTCTTATTGATTGTGCTTGGCCGTACATGTTCATATCCTTGAAGATGTATCATGGGGGTGTTGCAACCTAGAAGACACAAATTTGACTAACAAGTTATAAGTACATGAGTCCAAAAATTATGGAAAAGTAAAATAAAAGATTCTTTCATTGTTTTACAAACCCTCCCCCAGGTCCCCTCCACCATGTAGCCCTCGCTCTAGTCTCCTGTGATGACAGAAATACCTAGTTATATATCTCTTTTAAACAGATTTCTCCCTCCTCTGTTTCAGTGCAGTATACATTATTGAACCCCTCTTACTCAGTCTCTCCCCAACCCCAAGGACAGTCCCATTCTACAACAGTGGCATCATGTAATATTTGTCCTTTTGTGACTGGGATATTTCACTCAGCATAATGTTCTCCAGAGTCAACCATTTTGAATAATATTGCATGAGTTCCTTGTTTTTTAATGCAGCATAGTATTCCATTGTGCGAATATACCACAGCTTCTCTAGCCATTCGTTTGTTGATGGGCACTTAGGTTGTTTCCAACTCCTTGCTATTGTGAACAAAGCTGCAATAAACATGGGTGTGCATATATCTGGGCGGGAGACATCTTGAAAACCCCCTTGAAACTGTACTGTATGATCCAAGCCATTATTACGCTTACTTCTCTTGGGGATGTGGTTTATAGCTTTGGTTATTCCTCCTAGATAGAGTAATGTCCCTGGGAAGCTCAGTGCTTTTTGCTCTGGAGACAGCCTGTAACCTGACTGAGTAGACAGCTAACAGTTGAAAAGCAACAGCATAGGCTTGGAGGTGCCTGGCCACTGTTCATCAGCTTCTGTAAGTTCTATACTATCTACAGCCACATGAGTAATACCCCTGACAGCTTTGTAGTTCTGTGGTGTGGTGAGGTGGGGTGTGTGTGTGTGTTTTCTTTTGTTTGATTTTGGATTTTTTTTGTTTGTTTTTTGTTTCTTAGGGTTTTTTTTTTGTTGTTGTTGTTGTTGTTTTTTAATTTCCTTGAGACTTTGCAGTGTACTACAGAAGCAAAAGACACAGACAGGAGTGAGAGGGCTCTGAGAGGGAGAATAATAATGGACATCAGAAATGTTTGAATGGTACAATAGAGAAGTCGAATATTTAGAACATTCTTAAATTCTGCCTTTTAGGAGGTAATCTTATACTAATCCTTTTAGAATAAATTATTTGTGCAGATGTTCAGCAAGGACGATTATTTTCAATCTTCCTGATTTTTTTAAAAAAATAAAAGACCTTGCTCAACTCCCAGATTTCCTCCCGATGACAAGCAAAGCACAAGACATCCCCCTTATCCAATGAAATGCCTTTTTAACCCAGAGACTTTTTCGGTTGTTGAATTCAGAATTGCTTTTTTTACTAAAAGCAAACACAAGAGAGTCTTAATATTTCAATTTAAGAAAAAACACAGTGTTGTTTTCCAAGCTTAGCAGAGGGTGGAGATTGACACTCAGCAAAGAGCTTGTGAGGGTTGACTGTGAAAGAAGAGCAATGAGGGAGCAGAGAGAGCCAGTAAAAGGGTGTTAGAAGGATGGAGTCTTAGACCAAGGTCGGCCACTAACTGCCTTTGTGACTTTTGGCAAATTGCTTTCCTCCTTTCTAGCTTCTGTTCCCTTATTCATTACAGTACAGGTTCTTCCCTACCAAAGCCCAGTGTTAGACATAATAACCCTTGAGAAAGTTATTTCAAGATTGCAAAGAGAGAAGTACAACATTTTTGAGCAGCCTAGTCTCTAGCCAATCTTGCCTTTTCTTCCCTCTTCTTGCCATATTGAAATGCATACTTATAAATTATTATCACTTCTTCTGCAGCTAGTCCCTTTGAAAGAGCTCACCGTGATTTTCTTCAAAATTGTCAGTATCATCAATATCATCAAGTTTCAGAAAGAAAGTCTCTATCAACCGGAGAGAAATGTATAATTTATTGATGCAACTACAGCGTTGTAATTACTGAGGTTTGGGGTGGGTTTGTTTTTTTTTTTAATTTTTCCTTTTGAAAAACGTCTTAGGCAGTTCAACATTGATTGCATCTTAACATAAAAAAAAAGGTCATTACTATTAGACCAGTGGACAACATCATGACAGATGGAGAAAGAACTGATAGAGTTAATGATTACATCTTACTTGGATGCATAATCGAAATCCTGGGACTGCTGTCCAATCAGCAGTCAGGAGATAAGGAGAACTACTGCTTTGGGCAAGCTTGCTGCCAGGGATCCCTCCAAAACACTGAAGAGCAGTGATATCAATTTGAAGACTAAGGTGCGTCTGATTCAGGTCTTGGTCTTTTTAATTACTTTCTATGCATCTGAGAGCAAGATGATGAATTATTGTTGCTGTTAGATGCTGTCTAGTTGTAGCTGACTCATAACCACCCTATGAATGAGAGACCTGAACACTTGTATAATTTTCATAGAGTTTCCGGAGGCAAGCTATTTCAGAAGTGGATGCCACTCCTGCTTCTAAGCTTGTTTAAATTGAGGAGCCCCACCAAACACTGTCCACCATTACCGCATTTGATACATTTGTGTCACAGTGTTTAGCATCACAGCAACCACGAGTTACCTCTGTACAGCCAATGGATAGACCAGTGCTGTGCCACCTAGAAGAATGTTTGACAGAAAAACAATTAAAACCAGTCCTGAGGACCACAGATTAAAATCATCCACCTTTGGCTTGGTAGCATCACTTTCCATCTACGAGGCCCACAGAGCTCGCTCTCTCTCTCTCTCTGTGTGAATTATGATTTAGGATGACAAAAGAAATGACACCTTTGAGTTGTGGTGTTGGAGAAGAGTATTGAACATACCATGGACTGCTAAGAGAACGAACAGATGTGTCCCAGAGAGGGTTGAACCAGGTTGCTCCTTGGAGGCAAAGATTCTGAAGCTTCATCTGACATACTTTGGACATGTTGCAAGGAGGGACCAGTCCTTGGAAAGGAACATCATCCCTGGGAGGGTACAGGGACAGTGCAGAAGAGGAAGACCCTCAACTAGATGGATTAATTCAGTGACTGGGGTTATGGAGGTTGGTGTGTCAGAGACAGTGAGATTGGCACAGGACTGAGCAGTGTTTATGGCTCTTGTACATAGGATCGCTATGAGTGACAGGTGACTCGACAGCACATACCAACAAACAACAACCACCAAAAAGTTGCCAGTTCGAACTTACCAGTCTCTCTGTGAAATAAAGAAATTCCAATCTCTTCCTGTAAAGATTTACAACCTTAGAAACTATGAGGCCATTCTGCTCTGTCTTGGAGGGTGGCTGTGGCCTGAGGGCCACAAGTTGAACATGCAAGCAGGTCCTGTCAACTATGTAATACGTGTTTACCTTGGAATAAGACACTGCCCTTGTGTTTTCTTATCTATAATGTGAGCAAATGGTTTCTTTTCTTTTCCTTGTTGTGTACTGTCGAATCAGATCTGACTGGCACAAGAGGAGATCGATCACCCCTCCTTCTTCCGCAAAGTATCTGGTGGATCCTAATCCCACACCTTAGGGAAACAAATTGTTTATTATAAGAGGTAAACTTGATGAGTACCAACTGTGTGTGCTGACTTAAATTATTGAAATAAAATATGATTATATAACATCTTCAATGAAACTCGGTTCCATAGTCAACACTCTTGGCACAAGCAGCCAGGAAATAAAAAAAAAAAAAAAACGTATTGCGATGGGAAAGTCTGCTGTTAGGGACCTCTCTAGAGTACTCAAGAGCAACGGTATCTCTCTGGAGACTAAGGTGCACCTGATACAGGCCATGGTCTTCACAATCACTTGTTATGCATCAGAGGGTTGGACAATGACTAGGGAGGATAGAAGGAGAATTGACGCCTTTGAGCTGTGGTGCTGGAGAAGAGTATCGAATGTACCATGGACTGCCAAGAAAACAAACAGATTCATCCTGGAGAGGGTTAAACCAGGCTGCTCCTTGGAGGCAAGGATTCTGGGGCTTCATCTGACATACTTTGGACATGTTGTAAGGACAGAGAGGTCTTTAGAGAGGGACATCATGCTGGGTAGAGTAGAGGGACAGCGCAGGAGGGGAAGACCTTCTATGAGGTGGATTGATTCAGTGACTGGGGTAATTGGGATGGGAGTGTCAGAGGCAGTGCGATTGGCACAGGACAGAGCAGGGTTTAGGGCTGTTGTACATAGGGTTGTTATGAGGTCGCAAGCGACTCGACGGCACATAACAACAACAAAACATCTTCAGTTGGTGAAAATGGATATTTTCCAAGTGGCTTTTGAAGGCAGGTAATCTCGGCACTTTCTGTGGATTCTCTGGGTGATCTCAGAAGACCCCCAGGCACTCCTCTGTCTCCACTTTTGTTAAAGAAGTGAGACTCGGAGCTATTAAAGGACTCACCTAGCAGTGTGGCTCCAGCACTCTGACTCATAATCATGCCTTATCTTATGGTCTTTATGCTCTTCATCTTGTCATGACTCTTGGCTGTCAGCTTGTCCATCCTTTCCTCTCTCTATAAGAAAATCTCTTTCCCCAGCATCTAGTTTCTTTTCTGGTATTCAATAGGCACTCAGTAAAAATACTTGTTAAATAAAGGCGTTACAGACTGATAAAAGTAAAAGATCTGATCTCAGGAGGAGTAGCAAGTTACTACACAAAAAGGAAAAAAAAAGACCATTTCAGTGCAAAAGTACTCTAGAGGGAATTTACTAAAGAAAACTTATAAATAAAGGGGAAACTTAACATTCTTCTCATAGTCCATATCCCGCAACTATGGCCCCCAAGAAAGAAAATCAACTGTGCATTAGATAATATAAGGCCAACACAATGGTCTGTTTTTTTCATCCAAGCAGTAAACATCAGAGTTTTGGAGTTGGCTTATTTATCCAGAAGAAGGAGGCTACGTTAATCCAAATAGGTCTATGGAAGTGTTGACATATACAGAACGGAAGTTCCTTTCATTGTCTTTGCTTAGGGAGTTGTTTTTATGCAGAGTTACGCTGGATTTTCTGGAGGTTATAAATCTCATGGAAGGAGATTGTCCATCTTTTACCTCTGAAGCAGCTGGTGGATTTGCCTTTAAATTGACAGTGCAACTCCCTACCACGAAGTCACCAGAGCTCCCTGTTAGTTGTGGGAGAAACAGAAACAAAGGTAAGACAAGAAACTAGAGAGTTAGATAATTGTTTACACAACATTGGAAGATTATCTGGAATACATTCTGGAAATGAAGTTATTGGAAAGGAATTGCTGTCGTTGTTGAGAACCATACAGTCAGAATCAACCCATAGCTTGACTCTCCACAATATATTTCTAAGGCAGTTAATTGCACAGGAAAGATTGCCCATCGTTTTTTCCCCACAGAGCTAGTAGATTTGAACCTCGTGTCTTTAGGATTGCAGTACAGTTTCTTACTACTGTCAGTCTGGGCAAAGAGGGCCAAAAGGAAGAATGAAGAATTCAGAACTCAAATGCTGATAGCCTTGCTTGTTGAAGATAAGAAGAGAAAACGGCCTTGCCTGTCTGGCTAAGCTAGCAGGTGGCTCACAAATCAAAATGGAATGTCCCTCCCTAAAGACTCTGTTTCTAAAAATCCTCCCCAGTAAGTTCACAGTGTGACTTCCCGTCCTGCCTCTCCAGGGTGAGGAACTCACCCGGGAGCTCCCCTTCCCCCCACCCCCCTTAATAAAGCTCCATTAAACTTTTTCTCGTTCTCTCTAATTTCTTCTTTAAGTCCACTAACCTAACCTAACCTAACCACTACTAGGTCACCAGAGCTTCTTAGGATAAGAATAGCAAGCTTATATTTGGATATATGAATGACCACTGTAGAGGCTGAGTGGGAAGAAGACAGACTCAATGTGTGAGATGTTAAGGGAAGGTGATGACAAGAATTCATGTAAGAGAGATGGAGCTTGGAATTAAGGCACAGCATCAACAAGAATGGAACGAGAGAGTGAGAGTGAACTGTATTTTATATTTGTTATAAAAGTCTCTTTGCATGCCGAGATACAGAAAAGAATAATAGCCAACCAACGATATTCTCCCCGAGAGTCAGATGAAGCACAGTGGAATAGTCAATACCTTGGCCTGCCTCCAGATGAAATCCCGTAGTCTCTCTTATTGCCTTATTAATTGTTCCTTTCCTTTCCTCGCAGCATAAGGCAAAATGAATTTCAGGCACTAAAATTCAAACTCCAGATATGTGGAAGAAGCATCACTGCCTAACTGGAGCTTTTGCAAGTATTAAACTGCTACTAAACATATTTAATTTAGAATTAATAAGGTGGTGGTATGGAAATTAAATCCCCCATGATTGTTGGGGAAGTGCACCTATTGAGGTATAAATATATGAAAGATAAATCTACTTGCAATGTAATTAATTCAAATCTGCAGAACCAATAAGTGTGTGACGGTGTTCCTATTATTACATTACACTTGTGAGGAATGCTCAGGAATTTAATTAGCATTTACCCATACAACTAAGGAAAATGAGATATTAAGCATGCTATCTAATTAACTAGCTATAGATTGCCTGTTAAATAAATACTAAATGTATAAACACTTGAGACTAGACTGAAAATGTGGCCCTAACTAGATACCCATGTAGACTCATGAGGCCTTTTTTTAAAAAAAAAAAACAACCCAAAACCAACTATATGTAAGGTGGCCGAGGAAGGACAGAACCCAGCTCAGACCAAGAAAGAGTTAATAATTGTTGAGAAACTGCCATCAGTCTGGCTCTCTAGCAGAAGACCAGCCCCCACTAAAAGTTATAGAGGGGTATATTCTCCTACAAGAACTTGGGGACCAGGATGCTCACAGATGTTTCCTACAAGATTGGGAAATGGGCTGGGGTCTCAGATAACTATTTCTGGGAAAGGAGGGTTGTGGTTGATGTTGTTGTTGTTGAGTCATCTGTGACTCATAGTGACCCTATGTGCAATGGCCCTAAACCCTGCTCTGTCCTGTGCCAATCTTATTGTCTCTGACACACCCATCCCCATTACCCCAGTCACTGAATCAAGCCACCTCATAGAGAGTTTTCCTCTCCTGTGCTATCTGTCCCTCCACCCTCTCAAGCATGACGGCTCTCTCCAAGGACTGATCCTGCCTTGCAACATGTACAAAGTATGTCAGACGGAGGTTCAGAATCCTTGCCTCCAAGGAGCAGCCTGGTTTCACCCTCTCAAGGTTGAACCTGTTCATTTTCTTAGCAGAAAGGAGGGAAAGAAGAGTAAGGTAGTTTTACATCCTTGACAGAGAGAAAAAGCACAGCTGCTGTTTCCTGTGATTGGATTCTCTCAGTAGCCATGATGGGAGAGGAAGGAAAGGGCTCTGCAGTCCGAATACTATAGTTAATACCAGTAAGTAAAAATATACACAGAGCACGAAAGTGGTCTGCATCATTTGTTAGTATGACTCCATTTATTTTCTTTTAAGCATAGTAAGACTTTTATCCTCAAATTTGCCTCCAAAGAAAGGCTAGATTTTCAATGATGTGATATAGTGTATAGTACCTACACAAATCCCCACATGCTATATTAGCCTGTCAATATTCCCTCATGACAGATATGCCCATGTGTTGATTTGTCTATGATCACACAACAGGGAAATGGTACATGCCTTGTGATTGTTTTATCATTGTCAGACATCCTCCTTTGCAATAGCTGTAGGAATTTTAATGTAAATCAAATAGGGCCACTTCTCTATTTAGTAGTCATTCCCTTATGAATTTCTGTGCCTTGAAGACTAAATTACTTGATCGTTAAGACTCCTCATGATCGCCCTACTACCAGTGTTCCTGACAATCTCATCTCCATTAAAAATCTGCTTCATCTCTCACAACTATCCCCTTTATTCATTCTGAACTCTGATATCTTTGACTCTTCTGGCCCATTCTAGACAAGTTTCAGCCTCAGGGCATTTGTACTTGCTGTTTTATCTCCTTCCCTCTTCCCTACATATTTCTGCACAAACATTACCAAATTAGGGAAGGCTTCCCAATCAGTATTTGTAAAACAGCAATCCCATCCTCCGTACTTTCCTAATGGTCCTTGTGTTATTAATTTGTTCTACAGTCAAACATAGACTACATTTTTACTTTTTTTTTTTTTTTTTATTCTCTGCCAATCCGTCTAGAATGTACAGCCCATTAGGTCGGGGACTCAAGGTTTTATATTATTAATTATATATTAATTGTACTATTCCCAGTACATAAACTAGTGATGTTCCATCTTGTTGGAGATCTTTCTTTTGCTCACCCTCCACTGTTCTCAGCATTTCCGAGGACTAGCCCCTCCTGACAGCATGCCCGTGTGAGACAAAGTTCCATCATCTTTACCACATACTCAGATTGCACTTTCTCCAAGACACGCATGTTTGTTCTTTCAGAAGTCTCTGGAATATTCAGTACTCTTCTTCAACACAGCAATTAAAAAGGCATCAATTCTTTCATTGTTATTTATTGTACAAGCTTCAGAAGCACAGCAAGTAATTGAAAGGACCATGACTTCAATAAAACGCGCCTTCATCTTGAAACTGAAACTTTAGCTCTTTAGTGCTTTGGAGAAGTCCTTGATAGTGGAGTTCCCCAGTGCAACATGTTTTTTGATTTCTTGACTGCTGCTATCTTGGGTATTGATTATGGATTCAAGCAAAATGAAGTTATTGACAACTTCAATTTTTCTCCATCAATCTTGATGTCCAAAGGTGGGTGATTTTAATCTGTGGCCCTCAGGCTGGGTTCAAATTGTTTTTCTGTCAAACATTCTTGTAGGTGGTATAGCACTGGTCTGTGCATTGCTGTACAGAGGTAACTCGTGGTTGCTGTGATGCTGAACACTGGGACACTGATGTGCCAAACGTGGTAACGGGTACCCATAGTGGACAGTGTTGGCTGGAGTTTCCCGACTAAAACAAGCCTGGAAGCAGGAGTGGTAACCACTTCTGAAATGGCTTGCCTCCAGAAACTCTATGAATGAACAGTGCTCAGGCCTTTCATTCATAGGGTCGCTATAAGTCATCTACGACTTGACGGCACCTAACAACAACAACAACAACAACAGCATGATGTTGCCTCTTAGTGATGAAGAGTCTTGTTTTCTTGAAGTTGTGATGTAACCTACATTGAAGGCTATAGTATTTGATCTTCTGTAGTAAGTACTTTAAATATTATTCACTTTGTGGAAGCAAAATTGTGTCCTCTGATAACATAGGTTTTTGATGTTTTCCTCCAAACGTGATGTCACACTCTTCTTCTTATAGTTTGGCTTCTGAAGTGATTTGCTCAACATACATAGATTGAATAGATATGAATAAAGCATACATGCGTGATTCGCATATTTCCTGTTAGTAAATTATGCCTTCTCATAAAACTTTTCTATTATTAAACTATACCTTGTTCTAGTCGGATAAGAGCTTTCTGGTCTATGGAGATGTTTCACATGTACACAATGAAGTGTCCTGGGATTTCCCTTCTTCTCAATGTTATGTAAAATTTGTTATGATCTGCAGAGTCAGACACCTTTGCATGGTCAATAAAACACAAACATCATGCATTTTCTGCTTTCAGACAAGATCCACCTGATGTCTATTCTAACATCTATTTTCCTCTTTTCTTTCTGTTTTTCATGAATGATAGATATCCTTGATACCATCATACAATGTATCAAGTCTTTAGTTATTAGTCTTCAATTCATCAAATCTATTCTTGATATGATTCTTAGACTCAAGATCATATTTTGTAGAATTTCCTCATTTTGAGTCACTACAATTTTCTACTCATTTGGCTGAGATTATAATTTTTAGGAAGGTATCCTGGTGGTGACACAGTTAAACACAGCTGCTGGTCAAAAGAAAGTCTTATTTTCCCTAACAACAGATTTATGATATTTTTTTAAGAAAAAAAATCTAAATTCTTATCCTAAAAGTGTTTGAATAACACCTAAATTGCCATTTAAGTCTTATAAGCTTAAGAGTTAGCCTTGGTTGGCAAGAATTGATAACTGGGAAATTGGCAGCACACCATCATGTGAGAGAGTTCGGTGAAACTGAGTGACCCACACCCACATTATGCCAAGTGTCGCTTGCCATTAGAACCACCTTTTGCTTGCGTCTCTGAGGAGGCTGTCCCCTGCCTGAAGACCTGAGGTGGTTGCCTTAGTGCCAATCCTTCTCAAAATCTGCGCTCACCACATCTTTATTTCACACCTACAAATAAATTCCATTTCCAATAGGCTCTATGAGGTCACACGTAAGTATGATTATGAGGAAACACTGCACTTATGAAAAGAATTGTATGACTTTTGACCACAGTCTGGAAACCTCCCAGTAAAAATAACCAGTTCATTTCAGTAATGGGAGAATACTTTTATTTTATAAATACTTTTACTTATAGTCCCATGATTATGAATCCAGTTGGTGGCATTGGAGATTGCATTTCCACCAATGAGATAATTTTACCAGTTTTTTTCCTTTTTAAGAGCTAAAGGGGGAAAACACCAACAAAACCCAGCAACAAATAAAGTTACCAATTTTTGTCAAAAAAAAAGATAAGATTTTTACTCAAACCGCTGGAGGGTCAGCTGTGAGGTCACTCTGACTAGATGGCATGTACCAACATAGCTCCTTAGCAGGTAAATGAGTCCATAATCTGAGAGAAGAAAAGAAAAAGGTTAATGCCTCATAATCTAAGAGAAAAGACCATCCTTATGTTGGATGTTGCTACGTCATCTGCAATGCCCTTAAACACTCCCTCCTCCCATTCATTCCCCCAGATAAAACATAATCCCTCAACCCCATCCTTTGTGGTGTGGAAGAGAGGCTTTTATCCAAAGTACTGATGTATAGGGTGGAAGGGACAATTCTTCTGTCACTTTTAAGTACCATTGCCACTTAATGTCATCTATTTTTGATCTCCTGATCCCAGTTCATGTGTGTGTGGCTGTAAATGGTACACAAAAATCAGTGATAGTGTCTTCATTTTGATCTGGTTTGGTTTGGGTTGGTGGGTTTTGTCTTGTTTTGTTTGTGCAGTCTCTTTCCCCAGATATAGATGGAGCGCATATTATTTAACTTTTCATGGTGGTGCTAAATACTTAACGTTAAATAATTTAACATGAAATCATTATGTGTGCATGCTCATTGTGGACTATTATTATAGCCCTGTTTTAGGGAGAATAAGGATGGTAGTCCTGATGGGCAAGTAAAGGGAAGTTTTTGGGGTCGTGGTTTTTGGGGGGGTTAAGTTTGATATGTGTTACTGCTCTTTTCCCCCAAGAGTGGGTGTCCTTGAGCCTTTGCCTAGGGTGAAATGCTGCTCGAAGGTGTTGGCTTAAAACCCCCTCGGGCCAAATTTATTTCTTTATTAATTTTTGAATGAATATTCCCTGAATGACACCGCAATCTTTTGTCTATTTGCCGAACTGAACAACTTGGTGTTGCTGGGATGCTGCACACTGTTCCACAGTCTTGTCAAAAACCGTGATGGTTACCCGTTATATTCAGTGTTTGGATGAGCTTCCAGATGGATTTATACTAAACTAGACTCTCTACAAACTCCCTAAACTCTACAAACTCTCTAAACTCTGTAAATGTACAGAAATGATGGTAATTATAGTACAGAAATGATGTTAGTCATAGAACAGAGCTTAGGTCTTTCAGCTGTATTCAACTTGATGACACTTAACCACTGTAAGTGAAACGTGTGCTGTTACGTCTGGAGGAAAGCTTTTCCACTTTGTACATCACTCTTTGTCAATGTGCTGTATGAAGCAACCTGGGTTGCTGTGATGCTGAACCTTGTGCCACTGGGATATCAAATACCACCAGAACGGCTTCCCAATGTGGACAGTGTTTGGTGGAGCTCCCAGTTATAGAACAGGTTTGGAAGCAGAAGTGGCATCCACTTCCTAAACCACATGTCTCTGGAAATTCTATGAACTTGGAGAAATGACGACAGTTATGGAAAGTTATTAGGTCTTTTGTTCATAGAGTCGCTTTGAGTCACACTCGACTCAACGGAAATCAACAACAACAACAATGATCGACTGCTTTGCTCAAAATTATCGGATAACTGTGAAAATAAGATTTCTAGTCAGCTCTCTTTGTGTTTATAATTTGTACTTCGTTTCACAACTTTATCTTATCCCTTTTTGGACTGTAAGGTCTCTCAGATGAAACAAAGGGCACATTAAGTAAATCTTGGTCTTATTTATTTAGAAGGCTTATTAAAGGAGGTACACAGACTTACAGTGTTTGGAGTTGGCACCTGAGTGATTAATCTTCCCTCTCTGTGGGACAACTGATGAAAGCCATAGAGGAGGCAGAGCAGAAATGAACTCTGAAGGAATAATGACAACGACAACAACAAAAATTTGTAGTACTTAGGACCGTGATTCTGAGGTAGATTCTATTTAAAAAGGTTTGCAATATTTGTGATGTTCAAATGTCATCTCAAAGAACATAATTAATGTTACTGAATTGTATGTATGAAGATTGTAAAAGTGACAAGTTTTGTGTCACTCATGTATTTACTACATTCCTAAAAAAAAATGAGAAGTATTCCAGTGCCCTTTTAAACGAATCAGCAAATAAAGGAATTTTCACAATGTTGAGTTTATCAATCTATTTTTCACTTGCTTTGAAGTCTTTGGTAAGTTAGTGTTTCTAAACTTAAACGTTAAAAATCAAAGAGCTGTCAGGAGTGAGGCAGAGAAACAGTGCCTCGTCTCCTGACCTAGCCCAAACTAGACAGAGAAAAGGAGATGCCGAAGGTGGCCTTGAATTGTGTGCGATGAACCAGAGAAGATGATGCGGGAGCGACAGCTTGGAATGTGTCAGACTGGATTAGGGACGGGGGTCAAAGGTAGCCCCAGAGTGCTTTGCCAACTGACAGTTCCGGAGCTCAGGTCTCCAGTGGAAGCCCTTGGAGATGCATGGCAAGCAGGGGATCTGTGGCAGGCTGGACTGCAACTGCTTCAGCAGATGGGGAGGTGCTGGCAGCTGATCCCCAGAGAAACTTGGTGTGCTTGCCTGAGGGTACAAGTACATGCATTTCAGAGGATATTTTTGAAAGAGAGGGCTCCATCATGTGCTCTAAATTAACCAGATCTATTTGGGTGCACTTTCAAACTGTGAAGCCAGGCTCCTCAGAAGAAACCCTAGTGTCTGTTGGTTGCAATATAAAATGCTCTTTCAAATACCAATCTTATTGGCTAACCTGTTTAAAAGGAAGTGTTGGTGGATGGCAGGGAAGATCAAACTTCTGGCCCCTTCTGGGACTAGCAAATGGTAGGTGTTTAAGTTTGGATGGCATGTGGGCAACCTGTCTATATTTGACTACTCTTCGATGATTTATGACCATCATCTTTGAGCTTGCACTGACATGAAAACACTTCATTCCTTCTCTCTAGCATCCCGAGGCACTGTGGTTCCTGCCACCTCACCCAGATGTTAAAAAATTGAGAGAAATATTCACTTCCATGTTAAAACCCAGTGGATGTATATTTTGGAGAGAAGGGACAGGAGTTTCCAAAGCAAGAAAAAGAAAACCAAAACAAAGCAGAAATAGAGAAGGGCATGCCTCCTCACAAGATGCCTTCACCCCAAAACTGTATGCGTTCAGCTTCACAGAGATTCTAAATTATGGTACATGCACAGAAAGATGTCAAAGTATGCCCTTCCTCTCTGAGTCACTTTCATTACAACAGCCATTTCTGAAGAGTCTTATCCAGGTAGTTTATCAAAGACTGACCCTCTCTGGTAATTCATATCCACCAACAAGCTCCTCTGGAGAAAGATGGGAGAACTCTCCTTTGAGACTTTGAGAGTCTCAGAAACCTAACAGAGTTTAGTTCTGCCTTGAGGGCAGTAAATTAGGTTTACATACATACAATGGGTTGTATACATGCATATGTATACATAATACATCCTGGTTTTTTCACATAAAGTTGCTGACGTGCAGAATTACACTTAACTTGTCATATTCAGGTTTGTAGTAACTGAGTTTCAAACTTCCTTACTCATGGCTCCATAAACCACCATCATGTTTTGTTTCACTCTGGTTTGTTCATTCCCTTACCATTTTTCTGTAGTCATTGGAAAAAAAGAACTTGGGATACAATGATAATGAAATTTCGTCCGTGTTCACAAACATTTTAATATTTAGCGGAGCTGAAGAGCATCATATTTACATATCTGCTTAGACAGGCCTCTGTTATTGGATTGCAACAGGAAATGCTCAGTGAAAATTCATATAAGACGGTAATGACTTCTGGGGGAAAATGCGTATTGAGTAGGTTGCAGGTTTGATAAGGAAGAACGCCTTCCAAGGGACAGAAGATACAGCCTTCTGCATTGGCTGGGGGATAAATATTTCTGTGAATTCTTTAGCCCTGTGGAAATGGCTCTGGAGTTCTATTTCTTCCTTTCCCTGGCATCTCTTCTTTCTCATTCTGCCAAACTCAAATGGAGTAATTAAGCCCACAGAGCCTTTCAGTGTGTTACATTTGCTCTCCTCTTCCCACGCAAGATAGAGAACCTTACAAACCCAGAGCCGGGGGTTCATAACTCAAGAAGTTATGTCTCTGTTACTCTTCCTTGTGTGGGCTAGGAACATGAATCTCTCTTCCCTTTTATGTGCCAGCTTACACAATAAGTCTTGGTGTATAATGGATTATCGTACATATATCGAATTACAAAATGCACAATTCTTTGTCAATTTCTCTAAAGGGCACCCTTTTATAATTTTTTATGCATTCTGAGATGATACGAGATATAAATTTATCATTTGAAATTCAAATGGTTATAGTTATAAAAGCTGCTGACTCGGAAAAACCCAGGAAATCTAGCGTATATCAGGATCAGAATGTATTGCGTGATTTGCTGAACTTTTATGATAATTTCAATAAATTATTGAATTAGTTCTGTAGTTTTACAAATATGCGTGAAAAATGTTCAAATGGTTACAGCAATGAATAACACTTTTTTTTGGTCTTTTGCCCTACTTGGGAAATAAATTTCAGCTGACAAGCAAATTTGAGACTTAGAGTCACTCATCAAAAAACAATAAAATTCAATTATTTAAATTTTTGCAAGGTCCACTGGAAAACTAGCTTAAGCTCTTATTACCAATCTGGCTTTTCTTACTTTTCAATATGCAAGCTATCTTTCAACTTCAGCATTTTTCCCACCAGAAGATTCAAAATTACATCTGAAGTTCATAAGAAAATAGTTCAGATTGATAACATGTTGAGAGATTTAACTGTGACCCTTAGAAACTACAATTGGAAGGAAACCCAGGATCCCAGTGAGAACTGGGGTAGAAATGCATGTCAAAAATCATGTAAAATTTTGCTGACATCTTCATCATATGTTGGTTCTATCCATCAAGCAATTATATCAACATACAAAATTGAATTCCCTCTCTTTTCATTTAGATGAGTAAGCAATTTGTTAAGTTTTACTCTCACTTTTAAGTTTGAATCTTGCAAAGTATAATATGAGCTTGCTTTCTCCTTGTTCTCAGCCCAGGATGTAATAGAGATTCTGAACACATTCAGGGAGCTCTGGTGGCCTTACTGTTGTTGCTGTTAGGTGCCATCAAGTGGAATACGTTAACTGACCTGACCCTCCTCCTTTTCTGTACCATCCTCACAATATCTGACACACTGGAGCCCATCACTTCACCCAATGTATAAAACCACGTAGTTAAGAGTCATCTTATTATATCACAGTCCTTCCACCTTTCCAAGCATAATGTCCCTACCCAAAAAATATAGTATTAGAGGGAGAACCTAGATTAGAAGTCATCAAATGATGAGAAACAGCTGCAAACATCATTTAATAGTTAAAATGGAAATGTACAAAATATAAATGTTGGAAAGCCAGAAGTTTTGAAAAATTAAATGGAATGCACAAACATCAACATTCTAGGCATTAGTGCGACGTGATGGTCTGGCACTGGCCACTTTGAATCAGCTAATCATGTAGTATATATACTATGCTGGTGGTCTAGTGGTAAGGAATTGGGCTGCCAACCCAAAGGCAAGTAGTTCAAATCTGCAGATTGCTTTGTGAGAAGGAAATGGGCAATCTCCTCCTCCTGTGTAATCTGAAAGCCTGCTGGAGGGCCCGTCATGAATCGGTTCCTACACAAGGGTACAAAACAACAACTAAACCAATTCAGCATGTCCGTTTGGGGGACCTATATATCTCATGTCATCTATAGATGCAAACTCACCAACTAACTGCTATTATGTACTCATTGACTGTATCTCCCCATCTCTTTTAATTATTTGTCTTGCATAATTATAAGTACACAACACAGAACAGCTATTAAAAAGCAGAAAAAGAAATTGTTAAAGGCACGGATCTTCCCATTAAGAGTTGGATTCACTGACCTTTGGCAGTTAGAAAGGATGAATATTTTTCCAATTCATTTTTTATCATTCTGCGTACTCAGATGAATGCATAAATAATGTCCAAGTGAGCATTATAAAAGCATTTATCAATATAGAATGGAAAGTGATATATCCGTGGCACAATGAAAGCCATAGTCAAGGGCAAGAATTATTTCATTGTTACTTAATGTAATATTAGGTTTATTTAGCTAAATTCAAAGGTCACTAACATAATCCCTACACAAATGGTGGGCATTGATAAATATGTTTTGTTGATTTGTGTACCGGTTGCTTTAATAACAAGACTTATTCAATTGTATTTCTGCAAAGTGCCAAAGGAAAAAAAAACACAACAAAAAACTTAAAAAAAATTAAAAAAAAAAAATCAACCCAAAACAAACAAACATCCACCTACAACTAAAACAGTCCTGTGCCGTGGCTGTGAATTAAGTGTCTTTAGACTACTTGGCAAGTCTATAACTGTCTTCTATTTTGATAACTAATTGTGTGTCTTTGGCAAGTTGCTTAGCTTCTCTAAACCTTATGTATTTTATGCCTAGACTAGACGTAACGGAAATAGACTTTCACATTAAAATAAGCTTCACAAAGACATGTATTTACAACCCTTACAACATCATTCTATAAAGTCTCCGTGGTTGTCAGTATTAAGTGTTACTGAGTCTGAACAGACACATAACTGACCCTTGAGTGACTTTTCAGAGGCAGTAAATCCCACAGGTGGAGATTGTCTATTTTTCTCCCATGGAACAACTAGTGGATTTGAACTCTGTGCCTCGGGGTTAGTAGCGCTAACCAGAGCTAACTGGTTAGTTCATTAAGCCACCAGAGCTCCCTAGTATATATAAAAATAATAAAATACATCCACTCTCCTCAAATCTGTTTTACTCATGGCAACCTACTGCATTTCCAAGCTGTGAATCTTAACAGAACACTGTCCAACTCTCCTCGTCTAATAGAAAGCAAATATTTGTGATTGCGAGGCTTACTACCTGGAGGTTTTGGAATGAGGCTTTGCTATTATTTTGTTGTATTGGATTTGCTTGTTTGTTTCTTGGAAATTCTCTAATCCCTCAACAAGTTTTCCTTATTTACACATTTTCATTTATTTATATATATTCATCTAGGTTTCTTGCTTTTACTATTATGATTCATTCTTTTCTGGTTTTTATTTTATTCTGTATTATCATTATTGCTGCTGATAATGATGTTGTTGTTATGTGCCATCGAGTCGTTTCCAACTCATAGCGACCCTATGCACAACAGCTTTAAACCCTGCTCTATCCTGCGCCAACCGCACCGCCTCTGACACACCCATCC
>NW_006399751.1:11813604-11834397 GCF_000299155.1 Elephantulus edwardii | reverse complement strand
CAGTTTGTATCTTAAGCCTTTCTTGGCTTCTGTGATTCCAAAAAACATTGACGGCTGACATGTCAGCTGATAATGATAGCCAGTGAATTTAGTGAACAGGGCTCTGTGCTTAAATTGGGGGGGGGAATCCTTTTTTTTTTTAGGTCATAATCTACTACTGGTTATCTATGATCTTGAAACCTTTTTCTATTGCTTCATCCCCGTTTAAAGCAAGAAACAATATACGTTATCTTGAAGAGCTGATGTGGGGCCAGGAGATAGTGTCCTGGACATGGTGAATGCCCAGCAACTGATGAATGAACTCATATAATACCACTTTAAGCAAGTTATATTGTGAATTCCCCATTTAAAGAGGAGCTTAGAGACACAGTTCCTCCAATAATGATACTCCACCCTCCACCAACAGCAGCTATTTGGCATACTACATCCTCTGGCAGTCTTCTTGATGGGCCCTCTTTAGTAGTAGGAGAGCCTTGATGACACAAAGAAGAAGCATTTGGCTGTAGACCAAAAGGTCAGCAGTTCTAAACCAGGGAAAGACTCTGCAAGTGAAAGATGTGGCAACATTTTCCTATAAAGATTAAACTCCCTCGCTGATGTTGAGAAGGTATTAACTCTTAGCTATCCTCCAGTGGGTTTCTTCGTTTCTAAATTATAATGGGAGGGCACTGCTTATCTTTTGCTTGAAGATCAGCTGGCGAATTTGAAACACCAAGGGTGTGTAGTCTGCAGCTCGCCTCACTAGGACCCCAACTGCAGAGTCCTTCTACATAAAGACGATACTGTAGAAAAACCGACAGTGCAGTTCCGCTCTGTCCCATGGGGCTATACAAGCTAAAAATCTGCTTAGCAACATCCAGTAACATGGAGGGCTGGCTAAAATAAAACCGTTTGTGGGTAAATGATGTAAAGCCTCCTTGTAACTCATATAAGATTTATTGGTGCCATTGGTCCGTAGAGAGCTGAACTGCTAAGCCAAAAGCTACTCTCTGTGGAAGTTTGAAGTCACCAGCAGCTCCACCCGGGGAAGGCAGGCAATCTTGTCCTGCATGATCCTCCGAACCCTGAGAATCCACTGGAGTGTCCGCCGCGGCTCCTACTCTCCGTAACAGCTCTGACTTTTCCTCTGTGCTTTTACAGTAAAACATTCTGAACATGCTAAGGCTTTGAAAGGAGGTACATTGGGGATGATGTTTGCTTTTCTGGCATGAAGATGATCATTCATTATTTCTTAAAGTAGAAAAAAGAAATCAAATGATATCTAATGAGAACACATAGTAAGCTGGCATGTGTTACACTTGGCTACAGGTGTTACCTATGTAGCCGGTCAGAGGAAAACAAACAAACAAACAAACAAACAAACAAACTTATACAGTTATTTCTTCGTGTTTTATAGATGTTGTTGCTAATTACCATTATATTGGAACCAACTCATAGTTGACCTTCCAGTAAGTTTTCAAAGGCAGCTGATTGAACAGGACAAGATTGCCCATCTTTTTCTTGCAAGCAGCTGTTGGATTTGAACCACATGCCTTTGAACTAGCAGCACAATTCCTTACCAGTAAGTTACCAAGGAGCTCTGGTAGCCTAGTGGCAAGAAGCTGCACTGCAATCCTGAAGGCATGAGGATTGAATCCACCACCTGCCCTGCAGAGGAAGAGTAGGCAATCTCCTTCTATGTGATTGACTGACCACCTCTAACCCACCAGAGTCAGCTATGAGTCGGTTCTGACTAGAGTGTACATAATAACAATAGGTTACCAGAGTTCCTATTTTATCAATAAGACACATGAGAAACTTGAACCAAGCATCTAAAAACATGGGCAAATTATCTATCTGCATTTTATTGACAATGCAATTGGAACAAGAGAGGTAAAATGAGCCTCCTAAGTTATGCCAGCAAGGTGTTGAATAAGCTAATATATGACAAGACCCCCTGGTGATCCAGCAGTTAGGCACTTGGCTGCTTGGAGTGGGCCTGTGGTAGACCAGTGTGATTTTCAGAAGGAAACAGGCAAATCACAGGCAGGAAGCCTGAGGTGTGACAGTGACAACAATCACTCCAGCATCTGCATTCCAAGGGGAAAGTACTTGTCAGGATCAGAACGCTAATCAGAGCTTGTGAGGAAAGTCAACTGTTTGCAGCTGCACCCAAAGCAGCAGGTTGCCTGGAGCAGCTGTGCAATGTATTAGCACCTAGTCCTGTGTGCATTGTCTGTGAGACAGTGAGCCCACCACCGTCAGAAACAAAACCAGCCAAGTAGATGTGGCATGAACACTAGACTTACCACAATGAGTTTGAGAGAGTTCTAAATTCTCAGGAGGCATTGAGTGCTAATAGGAAGAATTAGGAGTAAAAACAAGAGTTCAATTCTCAGTACTGGTTTTGCTTTACAAGTCTCAGTGACTTCCTCTGTGAAATGGAGTTACTAATAATTTTAGCCAACATTCATTTCTCAATGTGTTGTGAGCGTGTCTGTGATGGGTGACGTAGTACCACTAGGTTTCAAGTGTCAGCAGGTGTTAGCGGAGCTTCCAGCAGAAGGCAGACCAGGAGGAAAAAGTCGTGATGATGATCTGTTGAGTAAATTAGCCTGTGAAAATCCTCGTCTGTGGAGAGTCTTTTGTCTGCTATGAGCACATCATCAGGAAGAATCAATGATTGGGAGGCATCACATTTTGTAAATTAGAGAATCAGTGTCTGCACAAGAGAGGTGTCATTGAGATAGGCTGTCACAGCAGCTATGAGGAGGGACTCAGACGGACAACATTTCATTCTACTGAGTGCACATAAGGTCATTGTAAACAAGTTCTTCTGGCCTAGTGGCAAGAAGCTGTACTGCAATCCAGAAGGCACGTGGTTCAAGGCCACCAGCTACTCCATGGGGGAATGACAGGCCAGCTCCTCCTGGGTGATTAACTGCCACTGAAAACCCACCAAAGGGTGAGCTATGGGTTGGTTCCGACTCTACAGTATACTACAACAACAACAAAGTCATTATAAGTAGAATTTGACTCAGTGATAGCAAACATTTAAGAGGATAAACACTATCCATATTCCTTCTCTATTGCTGCATTAAAATTGTTCCAAAAAGTAAACCATGCCATCATTGCCATCAAGGAGATGATGATAGATTTAGAACTGCCCCATAAGGATTCCAAGGCTGTCGTCTTTCTCCTAGAACATGGTTAGTGAGTTCAAATCGCCATCCTTTGGACTAAGAGTCTAGCCCTTGGTCACTGCACTGTCAGGGCGTTCTGGCTGAGCATTGGGCAGTTAGCATAACAAATGCTGATTACCTTGCACGTTTGTGGTTTGTGAGTATCAGAAATCCGAGAGCAGCTTCATGGAGTGATTCAGACATGAGGTCTCCTATAAGGCTGCAGGTGAGCTGTTGGCCAGAGCTATGGCTCCCTGCAAGAGTGGCAGGAACCGGAGATGCTGCAGCCAAGTCCCACGTGTGGCTGCTGGCAGGGGGCCCATTTCCTTGCACACTGTTGGAAGGATGCTTCTGTTCCTGATCTGCTGATTTTCTCAATCGAACTTCTCAAAAGAGGGCAGTTAGTGTTCTCCAGCTAGAGAGATTCAAGAGAATGAGAGAGAAAATGAGAGAATGAGAGAGAGCGCACACGCACACGAGAGCACGCGAGCAAGAGAGAGAGCGTGCGAGAGAGAGCGCTCTTAGAGCAACAAGACAGGAGCCACAGTGACATGGTATCACTGCTGCTGCATTCTGTTCATTAGAAGTGACACTAAGTCCAGGCCCCACTTAAAGGAAGGGGATTATACCGAAGCACGGATTCCCTGGAGGTGAGGATTACAGAGCCAGCTTGGAGGCTCCAGCCTTGACACGTTCCATACATCTTATTTAAAATCTTTGTGCACATTAAAAATGTTTTTTCATGGTTTTTATTTAATATGTGATTGGAGATGATAATTGTGTCCTTTTAGCAGCATTTTGTGTTTTCAGAGCTTCTTACTGAACTTGAAGTTGTTACAATTTCTTCCACCTCCTCTTCCCTCAGTCGTAGTATTCATTGTGTCAGAAATATTTCATAAGACATGCTTTTGCGTCCACAATGGTCCCTACTCACAGCCTGAACTAAGTGATTCTGTGAATCTAAAGAAAATATAAAAATCGCATTAATCTTAAAAGGTTATCAAAAAAGACATTGCTATTCTAATGCACAGGGTAATGGTTCATAAGAAGCAGGTTGATTCCAGTAGTGATAAATTTTGACATTCACCTCTTAGTTTTGTAAATAAATTTTCACTTCACTAAGTATGTCTCTTTTGTCCCTGAGAGTTAATTCTATTCATTAAACACTGTCATTGTAAAATTGATCTAACGGGTAGGATTTGCTTGGTAGAGAAGCTTTGGGTGCAGGGTCTCAGGACACTTGATGCAGGACTTTGACGTCTTTGTCTTTGATGACTTTGATCTCTGAGTCTTTGTACAATAGTTGGTCCACCCACACAATATATTCCTTACCACAGAAAACAGCACCATCATTTTGATTCAAATGCCACTTTTCTAACCAAAACTGCTTTCCATTTTCTGAATTTGCCTTATTATATTCAATTCATCTGTGCCATGATTCACTTTGTTAGCTGTTTACTTGGACTAAAATATGCTTCCTACTCTTCTGAGGAGACCTGTATTCTTTCTTAATGATCCTGTTTGGATGTTTTCAGTAATTATTTTCACAAATCCTGGAAGAGAAAAACAACTCTTCCTTTCTTATTGTTTTTAAATGTCTTAGTAGTAATTTACCCACTATGTGCTAATCTTTCATACCAAAAATTAGCACTTTGGATCAATAGTGGGTTGGTCTGAATCACTGAATGCAACAAAATGCTACACATGATAAAAGGATTGTACTGAACTACGTTAATCATGATCTCTAAAAGTAAAAATCAAAAATGGACAAATAACAGTCATTTCAATGCTGTTCGGGAAATATTTGATAAGTCTTTTTTCTGCAGAGAGTAGGATATGTATTCTGGGGAAAGATGAAACTTCATTGGGATAAGAGGTGAGATGTGTCTTAATATTTCAAGTGTCATTCTATGGGAGAAAGAAATGGACTTGTTCTAAAATAAACTTAAGAAGAATTTATAAAGATAATATGAATATTTTCTGAAGACGTTTTTAGTGAAATAAGAGAAAATAATTTCATTCAGTGATTTGACCCTGTAAAGAAGATTATTACCACACCAAATATCTGATGAGTGTGTGTGCATGTGTGACTTGATGTAAAGGCGGCAACATTTTATAACAGCACACAGTAACTTGTATTCTAGTTCAGGTTTAAACAGAAAAGTTCTAAGTGCTTGAATTTGAAGAAATTGTTTCATTTTAGAGAACTTAGCTACAAATAACCTTTGGGGATAGAAATAGAAAAAGAAAACTTACTATTACCTCTAAGGATATCTCTTACATAGTGATGCCTAAAATTTGCATGAGAATCAGATGAGATGCTTCTTGAAAATTTTCGTTCTGGACTTCAGATGTAGATGATATTGAAAATGCCACAAATTACTCTGAGGCTATAATGATTAATAGTCTATAGAGAACTGGTCAACTTGAAATTTGCTTTCTAACTACAAGTATCTACATCAATGTTTAGAATTCAATCTGCGTGTTGTATGATACAGTCTTTACTTTTATAACATTTCCATTTAGGAATACTTTCTGGCAAGCTGAACGACTGGAAAGTAGCCCAGTCCTGTCATAGGGATGGGGGCACTTATTGATGCAGAGTGAGCAGACTGGCCTTCGAACTCTTCCTTCATGTTCTATGAAGTCATTTGGCTGCCTATCCAACCATAAGATGCCTAGCAGACGTCATCTCCTCCCCTTCTCCCACCTGACGAGAACCTCACGCTGGCCAAAATCTTCCTCAAGTCCTCAGCTCCTCCTACCCCACAGGAATGACCTTATTTGGCCAGGAACTCAAATCAATTTACCTTCCCTCAAACCTCCAGCAAAGATGTCAGACAGTGAGTCACTTTTGGGATGCCTAAGGGTTATCCAAATACATGACATGGATTCAATATTTCTGAAAGTGACACATGGATGCTGTGATTCTGCTGAGATTTTGAGCTTTTCATTGTTTGCCAAGCGGTTGGTTACTTCAAGCTCGGGAATCACTTTAAAGATGATGGGTCATGTTTTGTTTGTTTGTTTATTTAAGTTGAACTCCTTATGTATTTAACTGAATGGCAGTAGAAGCTGTGGGCAACAATGGGAGGGCTGTTATAATCTCCTATGAGAAAATATATTATTTCCTTTCACTGTAAGACATAATTGCATAGCAGCTAATACATAGTAGACACTCAGTAACATAAAACACTAGAGGAAAGCTTGGCTAGCTTCACTATAGCAAAAAAATACTTCTCTCTTGCACTTCTCCAGACATTAAAATGTGAATTACTTTCAGGTCTTACATCAGTTAGAAGACATTGCCCAAGCAAAGCAAAGAAGTAGCAAATTGTATGGTATATTTGGGGAATGATGAGCAGATTGTGGGCTGAGGGGTATGGGCTAAATTTAGAATCATGAGTTAAAGACAGAGTGAGAAGGATAGATTATGATGATTAAGTAACACTTCTTCTAAACACACACACACACACACACACACACACACACATCTAATTGAAAACATAACCGTCTTACTTATTCTTCATGATAATAGAGCATCAGAGAGAGAGACGCCAGAAATAAATAGAAATGTAAGAAATCTAGCTTCCTAATTCTACACAGGATGACACCTGCATTAGCAGCCAAGTATTTGATCAACTAAAGGAGATAGAAAATATTTTTGTGCATTCAAAACTCTGTCTTACGTAGCCTTGTTGCCTATCTTTTTCTGTTTGAATGTGTGGTTCTGTCGTTGTTCGGTGCAATCATGATGACTACGGCTTATCACACCCTGTGAACGAAGGCTCTGAATGTTGTCCTGTCCTGTGCTGTCTTCACCATCTCTGGCACACTTTAAACGCATTGCTACCGTCTCTGTATCAGCCCTTCTCATTGAGGGTCTTCCTCTGGACTTTTAGTATTTCATGAGACATAGTTCTGATTGGAGCTCTACCATCTAATATATCTATGAGTTTGGACAGGCCACTTTCAGCATCTTAGACTCAGTTCTAAATAAGAATTGTTGTATTGTTGCTTGTGGTCCTTGAGTCAGCGCTTAGTTCACCGTGACCTTAAGTACAGCAAGATCAAGCTGATGTGAGTCACAGGGTTTTCACTGGCTGAGTTTTCAGAGATGGTTCCCTAGAACTTTCCTCAAAAATCTGTCTTATGCCAAAAACTCTGACGAAGTTTATTCAGCATCAAAAAGACACAGGGGCTAGTATGTTTAGAAGAAACACTGGTTGGAACTCAAGCCCAAGTCTTTCACATGCCAGGCATAGCTTCTACCATTTAACTGCCAACTGTCACTAGAAATTGGTTTATTGGCATCTGAAATATCATTTGGAGCATGATATTTCTTAATCTATGATGTTCAGAACAAAAGATGCTTCCATTTTCTGTATGGAATATGGTTTCTCACTGTCACTGAGGCTGCCCCAGGAGGTTAGGCCTGGTATCTTTCATAAAGTTTGAGTCCTTATCTTGATAATCTTGTAAAATGAATGGATCCCACCAGGGAACAGAGTGGAACTGGTTTTCATGTCAACTTAGACTAGTTCATCTTAGGCTGCCAAAACTTGAGTTCCATTCTCTTGGGTATTGTAGCTGAATGAAGTTATTTCCCTCTTAGAGTATACTCTGTCTGTGGAAGGATGGTTTCTTTAGCCAAATTAAACAAAATGGTATAAGAATCAACTTCCTCTATGTGCAAAATCAACACACGGTTTAACACTTAAGAATCACTGAATCTGTTTAGCAGCTTGATTAAGTGGGGGCCTTTTGAGTAAGTGGGGGCCTTTTATTATGTCCAAAAGTATTGGATACAGGTTTATTCCTATAGACCATACAAAGGAAAACAAATTGAATAATTCCGATTTAATGGTACTTAGGAAGACTCATCAATAATCTGCATTATGTAGATGACACAATTTTGCTCAACGAAACTAAGGAGGACTTGAAGCATTTGTTGCAAAGGTCAAAGACTTCAGCCTTCAATATGGATTGCATCTCTACACAAAGACAACAAAGATCGTCACTACCAAGCCAACTGGTATTCATCATGATAAATGGAAAAAAGATTGAGGTTGTTCATGGTTTCATCTCGCTTGGATCCACAATCACACCATTGGCACTTGTAGTAAGAAATCAAAAGATGAGTTGTATTCGGAGCATCTGCTGTGAAGGTTCTCTTTAGAGTGTTAAAGAGCAACAATGGCAGTTTAAAGACTAAGGTGCACCTGACACAAGCCATGATTTTCTAAATTGCTTGTTATGCATCTGAGAACTGGACAATGAATAAGTATGACAGAAGAAGAACTGACAATGCCTTTGGGTTATGATGGCGGAGAAGAGTATTGAACATATCGTGGACTACAAAGAGAACAAATTGGTCTATCCTGGAGAGGGTGAAACCAAGTTGCTCTTTGGAGGCAGGACTGTGAAGCTCATACAATGGGCACATTTTCAGAAGTGATCAGTGTTTAGAGAGGGAATCATTCAGTGTGGAAAAGGAAGACCCTAGATAAGATAGATGAGTTGATAAAGTCACTGTGGCAATGGGGGGAGATGTATTAGAGACAATGAGGTTGGCTGAGGATAGGACAAGGTTCATAAGCATTGTTCATAGATTCACCATTAGTCACAGTCAATTTGATGGCACATGACAACAGCAGTGTGATCATATCAGCTGACAAGTTTACAAGGAGAAAATCCTTTAGAGAATTAGTTTACATTTTCACTCTATATTTTGTTACTGCGTTTTCTACTTAATAGTTCTCTGAATTAGACCTTAAGATTAAATTTTTATCAGGCTAGCATATTTCAGAAGGAAAAATGTTGGTACTATTTTGTTAGTGTGCGTAAGTTAGGAATGGGTGGTTCAGGGAGGAAGGCATTAATCAGTTTACTCTTAAAATTACTTTCATTTCTGTTTCCTTAGTAATTGCTAGATTTCATTCTGCAAAGCTTCCCTTAGCTACACTGGCTATAGAACCCAGAAAAATTGTTGTACTACACTATATTTATTAAATATATACATTTATTGCATTTTCCCAAGCACTTTCTCCATCTGGAAAACTAGAAGAGAATTACCAGTATCTTCTCTGTAGAGATTATGAAGTTGGCTCAGTATAAGGCAGTATAAGACAAGAGCTGTTTGTTGTTAATAGAGTCACTAGGAGTCATGGGCGACTCGACAGTCCACAACAACAACAACAACAACAACAACATCCTCCACGGAGACAGTATGCTGATTACATAAACTAATTTTCTATAAGCCAATGCACTTAAGAAAGAAAGCTCAAGTTTCACTAAAGACACTGGCAAAATACAAGGCTCCAGGAATTGATGGAATACCAATAGACGTGTTTCTACAAACAGATGAAACTCCAGGCTCATGAGAAGAAATTTGAAAAAGAGCTATCAGATCTTTTGATAGATGGGTAGAAGAGATTCTTCTTTGTTCCCATTGGGAAGAAAAAAAAAGGTTATCCAATAGAATGTGGAAATTATTGAAAAATAGTAATATCACATGCAAGTAGAATCTTGCTGATAATTACTGAAAACTTAACTGGTTCAGTACATCAAACGAGAACTGCCAGAAACTCGGGCTGGATTCAGAAGATGCTGTAAAAGAAGAGTTAAAAGGAGAGAGTATCAGAAATGCTTTATTCGTGTTTTGTGAACTATGTAAAAGTATTTGAATGTGGACAAAATTGAGTATAAAGAGAATATTAGAACACTTGATTGTACTCAGGTGAAACCTAAACATAGACCAAGAAGCAGCAATTGTCTGAACAGAGCAAGGGAGCTCTGTATGATTTTATATCAGGAAAGTTAGGTGTTAGCGTTATATCCTTTATCCACACTCATTCCGTTTGTTTCCGCCCGGTTTCAAAACGAGGACCTTTCGCGTGTTAGGCGAATGTGATAACCACTGCACTACGGAAACGACAACACACTCATTCCGTTTGTATACTGAACAAATAATTAGAGAATCTAGACTATAGTATGGAAGCAGGAGTGGCATCTTCTTCCTAAACAGCATGCCGCTGGAAACTCTATGAACTTTGATAAATGTCGATGGTTGTCGAGGGGCTTCAGGCCTTTTGTTCATAGGGTTGCTATGAGTTGTGCTTGACTCAAAGGCAATCAACAACAACAACAGTCTATATGAAGAATGTGGCATAGGATTGGAGGGAGACTCATCAACAACTTGCGTTGTGCAGATGGCAATGGCCACTTTGTGAAGAGATTGAGCGGGCCCTGGGTGCAAAAGAATAAAATCATTCTTTAGCAGAGATGGGAGCTAAGGATAGGTTGAAGTATAATGTCATGAATGGAGAAGAACGTTATAGTTTTATGGTATCTTCAACTTAGTTGTTTTACATATTTTCCACTAACAGCATGTGCTTATGAGTCACATTAACTGAGCATCAGTGGACTTTGTCTATTTTGGTCTGATGAGCACTTGTAATATGACAATTAAGAATGTGGTATTCACCTTCAAAATTATGATTTCTTTTTATTAATTGAATGTTAAGTAGAAACATGTGGTCAGTGGAATCGAGAGGTAGAGTAGCTTTAGAGAGGGACAAAATGAAAGCAAATGAACATTTCTGCCAAAGCCCATATTCTCAAACATTTGCTTATAAAGCAAACACAGAAAAGCAGTTTTTTGAACCTCTGCTCATGATGTCTGTATGACTTCAAACACAATAGGGGCTTTGGGACCCCAAAGGGAGTATAGTTACTGCTCAACACGTCGCCACCATCAACATGTCTGTGGAGCCCATACTATCACACGATGACATTTTACTTCATTATATGTGGTAGATATGTCTTTGAGCTGTGGTGCTGGAGAAGAGTATTGAGGGTACCATGGACTGCTAGGAAAACAAACAGATTCGTCCTGGAAAGGGTTAAACCGGGTGGCTCCTTAGAGGCAAGGATTCCGAGGCTCCGTCTAACATACTTTGGACATGTTGTGAGGAGAGACCGGTCCTTGGAGAAGGACATCATGCTTGGGAGGGTGGAGGGACGGCGCAGGAGGGGAAGGCCCTCTATGAGGTGAACTGATTCAGTGACTGGGATAATCGGGATGGGAGTGTCAGAGACAGTGCAATTGGCACAGGCCAGAGCGGAGTTTAGAGCTGTTGTACACAGGGTCACTATGAATCGCAAGCAACTCGACTGCACATAACAACAACAACAACATATGTGGTAGAAAGTACAAATCTGAAACACCTTGGCTTGCTAAGAACACTTTCCTACTCTGGTAATGTGTTCGGTACCAAATATCTGAATTACATTGTGAAGAGGTTGAGGTTAAAACTGTCTCTCTCCAGTTGATTGTTAATTCATGGCATCATTGGTAGTGACAACAAATAACTTCTCTCGGATGGCAGAAATGCAATTAGGTCGTCACAGACTGTCAGTTGTATTTGTGTGTGATTTTGAATGCAAACCTCGAACACTAGCACTAATAGAAACAGAAATTTCAGTCTCTCCTTTAAAGAAGAGGGAGTAATTATGAGCAGATTCTATCATCTCTGGAGTACGAGGTGCAGTGAGGAAGGGGCAGGAAACAGCAGGGTCCTCTGGAGTCTCCTTGCATCATGACTGCATTTAGTAAGAGCTCAGAGAGTCACTGAAGTGAAAAAGTAAATTAATAACAAACTGCCACTGAGGTTGACCCATGACAATTCTCCATTTGGTTTCTAAGGCTGTAAATATTCATGGGAGGACACTGCCCATCTTTCTCCCTCAGAATGACTAGTGGATTAAAACCTTAAACCTTTAAATTGGCAGCTTGATATGTAACACACCACACCACTCAGAATCCTGCAAAAGGAATAATATCATTAAAATAAAAGGTGTTTTTTAAAAAAAAAATCCAAACACAACAAGTTCTTTAATATGAGTATATCCAAGTTGTTATTGTTGTTGACTGTCTTTGAGTCAAGCCACTCATAGTGACCCTATGAACAAAAGGCCTGAAGCCCCACTAAAACTATTGACATTTATCCAAGTTCATAGAGTTTCAGAGGCATGTTCACTTCCTAAACAGCCTGTCTCTGGAAACTCTATGAACTCTGAGAAACGACAATAGTTATGAAAAGCTTCAAGTCTTTTGTTCAAAGGGTCTTTATGAGTCATGCTCGACTCGATGGCAATCATCAACAACAACAATATGAACTATGCAGTGTGAAATGCCTGTGTGAATATACGCACTGCCATACACATTTATGTTAAAAAAATGTTTACATTGTCACTGGGCCTTGATTCCTTGATTGTGAGTCATTTCTGTTTTCTCCTTGTACATTGTATTTATGGTGCATTTGGTACCTATTTTTCAAATTAGATACAATGAAAAATCATTAAACTTACTCTGAAATATTGTTTTTAATGCAACGCAACACAAACTCTTTTGCTTGCATTAAGATGGATTTGGAAGCAGGAGTGGCATCTACTTCCTGAACAACATGCCTGTGGAAATTCTATGACCTTAGAGAAACAATGATAGTTACAGAATAGAGTTCAGATATTTTGGTCATAGGGTCACTGAGAGTTTTGCTTCACTCGACGGCAGTTGACAACAACAACAATTGTCTACAAAACCTTGCATAGGAGTCAACAGACCTTGGGACTTGCCATAAATTCACTCTAGGAATCCAGAATTAGCAAGGGAATAAAATTTCCCGGTGAACAAGGCCAAGGTAAAAGACTAGGGAAATTGTGTCTGTAATTACATGCAAGATTCAGTCTGTACAGCAGAGACAGACGGTAGGAGCCTGAGGCTGTGTCCGCACAATCTGGCTCCCAGATAATTTTTCAACTTTTCTTCCCCATTTTCATTTCATTAAATACCACATGTAGACCCAGAGTGTCAGCTCCCACAAGGGAACTGAATCTTAAACTGTGTGGATTGAATGCTAATGCTTTAGGGCACCTTCTCCCGGCTCCCATAAGGACAAACACAATCCTTTTACTTAAAAGGATAACTTGATGTGGCAAGAAGTTTTCCAGTTTCACAAGTAAAACAAAAACAGACATCAGAAGGACTGAGAATGTCTTTTGTTACACCCCAAGCAAGTTCACTTGGGGTGGGGGAGACCTTCAAATGCAGAATAAAAGGCAATACAGAAGGGTTTGTGGTGCTTTAAAAAAAATCATGGAGGTATGGAAGGAATTTGGATCTAAACTGATAAGATACATTTTCAAAGAGAAAATTTGCATTTTCCTGAGCATTTGAAAGAATAAATGAGTAGTCAAAGCCATAGTAAATAGGGAGGAGACAATTTATGTGAAAAATGTTAAATGTTCACTTAATTAAAGTGAAATATATAGGATATGTAAAAAACTGGGCTACCAACTGACAATCAAAGCTGACAAAATATAGGTAGATGTGCATCTATGTGCCAAACATTGAAAGAACAGAAGAAAAAGAATCTACCAGGAAACTAAGATGGTTTTCAATGAAGCTAAACAAAGTGTCTGTGAAGCACCTACAATAAAAATTTAAAAAATCCTTTAAATAACGGCACTATGAAAAACTGCTTTGTCAATATAGAGTTTGTTTGGACTATTGGCTATAGAGACCTGAAACAACTTTCAGAGGCTATGAGGATCTCACGTGAGAATTGGAATTACTCTAGTTTATGCTGGTAGTCAGCTGATCTAACAATATTTTCAGTCATTCATGGACTTAAAGAATATGTATAAAGAAGTCCCTTTGGGTCACTATGTTGTTTCTAAAAATAGAGTAATGAGAAAGAAATACTTTCACCTTCAACTGAAGAACATGTGAGTAAGAATACATATGAGAATATTTTAGTTATTTACTGATTAATTATCATCTTCATGTGAAGTGCATGATGCATTTGGTCAAGTGCTCAGTTTAGGGAAATCTGTAAGAAAGTCAACTGTGAGCTCAGGTTGGAGTTCTCTGCAGAGATTAATGAGGCAACAAAAGGAGATGTAGTGTTGGTCTGTGCTTATACTAACAGCTACTAAATATATAGAGTCAAAATCAAGGAGGGGTGACAATATTTCAAAAATTTAAAGAAATGCAATGTGAATAGAGAAGATACAAAAAAGAAGTCAGATGACATCGAATTTTCTATGTAGCTATAGGCTCAGCGTTTCTCAAGTTGAAGGAAATGAAAAAGAAATCCGAGCCTAGAGTTGCAATATTGAAGGATTCTATCTCTGAGCCACAGTTTGAATGATATAAGAAGCATCAGAAAAGATGGAAGGAACACACAAATTCACTGTATCAAAAATAATTGATGGACTCTGAAACACTTCAGAAAATAGTATATGCTTGTGAGACAAAGGTAAAGACGGAAGAAACTAAAGTCACACACTAGGCATTGGGAAAAGAAGACGACACTAGGAATTGACGGAATAGCAATCGACATATTTCAACAAACAGATGCAGCCTTGCTAACTAGTTCAGGCCAAGAAAAATTTCCTGGTCAACTGACAATGAAAAGATCCATATTTGTTCCCATTCCCTCAAAAAGTGAGCCAAAAGAATGTGAAATTATAGAATAACATCATTAATGTAACATACCATTAAAATCTTGCTGAATATTATTTAAAATAAGCTAGAACAGCACATCAAAAGGGAACTGCCAGAAGTTTCACCAGGATTTGGAAGTGTTTCTGGCACAAGTGATATCATTGCCGATGCCTGATGCATCATGGCTGAAAGCAGAAAATACTAGAGAGATGTTTATCTGTGCTTTATTTTCTACTCGAAGGCATTTGATTGTGTGAATCATATAAAAAAGCTATGACTAACATTGAGAAGCATTGAAAACCAGAACACCTTATTTGCGCTCATGTAAAACTTATACCTAGACCAAGAAGTAGTTGTGTGAACACAACAAGGGACCACCGCAAGGTTTAAAATGAGGAAGCTGTGTATGTCAGGGTTGTAACTTTTCTCTAGATTGTTTCAACCTGTATGCTATACGAAAAGCAATGTAGCAGTAAGATTGAAGGAATACTAACTTCTCAAAAGCCTGCATTACACAGCTGACACAATTTGCTTCCTGAAAGTGAAGAGAACCTGAAACACTACTGAAGATCAAAGACTATAGTCACTCCGGAAGGCAGTTTGGCATTTCCTCAAAAAGCTGAACATAAAAATCTCGTGTGGGCCAGCTATCCCACTGCTAGGAATATATCCTGGGGAAAATAGAACTGAGACACAAAAGGGGACTTGTCCACCTATCATGTACAAAGCACATCAAATCTTCCTCACTTTCTGTAAGTTTATGTCATCAACATTACACAGAATAGTGATGAGTCTTCCTTCAATCCTGGTGCCACATGATGCCAATTTTTTAAATGATTTAATCAGCATACCGGTTGAATAGGTACGGAGAGAGGATACAGACCCGACACACACCTTTCGTTTTTTTAGATCGTACAGTATTCCATTTTTCTGTTTGGCCCACAGCTTCTTGATCTAAGTTTAGAGTTCATATTAAGCATAATTGAGTGATCTGGAATGTCCATTTTTCTTAATGGTAGCCATAACTTGTTATGATACACACAGTCAAATGCCTCTGCGTACTCAATAAACCACAAATAAACATTCCTTTGCTATTGTCTGCTTCCACCCAGGATCCATTTGACAAATCAGCAAATGCTTCAAACCTTCTTCACTTTCTGCAAGCAAGGTTGTGTCATCTGCATAACCCAGTTTGTTGATGAGTCTTAGTCCAATACTGATGTCACATTCGTCTTCATATAGTCCAGCTTCTCTGATTATTTGCTCAGCATACAGATTGAGTAGGTATGGATGAAACAAACAATCCTAATACACACCTTTCCTCATTATAAACCACGCAGCGCCACATTTTCTATTTGGACAACTGCTACTTGATCTATGCATAAGTTTTACACGAGTACAATTGAGTGTTCCTGAAGTCACATTCTTCTGGAAGTGATCCTGAATTTGTATCATACATACATTAAATGCCTTTGCATAGTCAATGAAACCCAAGTCATCATCTTTCTGATAATAAATGTTTTCAGCTAAGATCCATTGGACATCATCAATGATATATCTTATGCCTCTTAATTAAGTTAATGATACCTAATGATACTTAATGATACCTCTTCAAAATCCAGCTTGAATTTTCTAGAAGTTCCTTTCTGATGTGCTGTTCCATAATAATCTTCAGCACAATTTTCCTTGCAGGTGGTATTAAGTGATAATTTCCAAGTTCTGTTGGATCACTATTTCCTTTTTTTTGAAATTGGAACAAATAGGGATCTCTTACTGTTACTTGGTTAGATGGGTGCCATCAAAATACCTTTTGAGAGTCGTAAGGGTCATTTTAGAAACTAAGTTGTGCCTGATTTGGGTGATGGTCTTCTCAACTATGTGTCTGAGAGTTGTCAAGACTGTAAGGATGATAGAAGAATAATTGATGCCTTTCAGTTGTGGTGCGGGAGAAGAGTATTGAATATATCACGAACTGTCAAGAGAATAAACCAGTGTGTTCTGGTAAAGTTTTAACCAACCAGGTTTAAGCAACCAGGTTGCTTCTTGGAGGCAAGGATTTTGAAACTCCATATCACATACCTTGTGCAAGTTCTCAGGAGTTCCTTGGAGAAGGATGTCATGCTTGAAAGGGTGGAGGGTCAGCGCAGGAGAGGAAAACCCTGGATGAGATGGATCGACACAGTAACTGTGACAACTGGGTCAGGTGTGTGAGAGGCAGTGCAGTTGGCTCAGGATAGGGCGAGGTTCAGAGTTGCTGTTCACTGGGTAGCTATGAGTCGTTGTCAACGTGATGGTACATAACAACAACAAACCAAGGCCAAAACTGGTGAGCATTTCCAGGGCTACATCTGTTTCTTGGAACATTTTAATTGATTTTTCATGATTTCCTGGGGTTTTATTTTTGCTAATGCCTTCAGTGCAGGCTTGGAATTTTTCTATTATCTCCAGTTCTTGATTATATTCTCCTTCCTAAAACAGTTCAGTACCAGTTTTTACTGGTACAATGAGTCTGTATTTTTTCTACCTCTTTTTGATGCTTCTTGCATTATTCAACCTTTAGCTCATAGCACCCTTCAGTACTACAACTAGAGGTTTGAATTTGTTCTTCATTCTTTCAATTTGAGAAAGGTCAAATGTATTCTTCCCCTTTGTTTTTCTAACTCCAGTTCTTTGCATATTTCATTATAATACTTTGTTTTCTCGAGGTGCCCTTTGAAATCTGTTCAAGGACAATGTCCTTGATGTTATCTACATCTATCAGTCTTCCACTAACACTCTTCAGTCATTAGTGTTCAATATATTAAGTACATTTTTGAGATGTGTTTTTAAGTTCAGTTGGAATAGACTCAAGGTCCTAGTCTGGTTTCTGTGGACTTGTTTTCACCTTTGAGCTTGCATATGAACAGTTGGTAATTTATTCCACAGTCATTCCCTAGCCTTGTTGTGACTGCTGATATCGACCTTCTTTATTTCTTTTCCTAGATGCAATCTGATTCCATTAGTTTATATTTTTTAAAAGAATTTGCAATAATTGAGTATTTTGTGAATGGAACTGAATTAACAACTATTAATGAAACTCTGGTCTTAAGATGATAACATTTTTAGAATTTTTTTATTTTATATTGGCTTGTATACAAAATTCATATACATTGATTTTCATTCATACACATTGTCTTCCACATAATCATATGATAGAACTTTTTATATGAAAACTAGCCTTTCCACTTATGCTCCTAAACATTTGTGGATCATTTTTTGGAAATGAGAACCTGTTTTCAGTCCCTCTTGATCACGGTAGACAGAAGACACATATGATGCCTGAAGCTTCTGGACTTGAATAGAAGAAGAAACCCCTGCCAATGGTTGGACCACAGACTTGCAGAACATTTGTAGTCTTGAGCTCCACAAGCTTAGTTCCAGGAGCCTCTTGAGAATAAATCCTAGCCACTCTGCCAAAATGTGTCTCAGAGTTTGGAAATCAGCAAACACACACTGCTAACAGCCTCATTTTCATGTGGGAGCCATCTGAGGAGGGAAATTCATTGTTCCTTAAGGAATCCACAAGAGCCCTAACTCACTCCAGTTCCTCCGGCTCCTGACACACCCCAGATTCTCATGAGTGATCACCTTAAATTATTTTGTGAAGGAACTTGTGATTAAATGAATGAGCACTGAAGTTTGACAACAGTAAATCAGCAAATAATCACAGGCATGGAAAAAATATATGAGTGCAATTTCACAATGCCTCATATATCTCGTCTCGCCTTGGCAGACTTTGGTATTCTCTGCGTCAGGCTAGAAGTCATCCTTTATACCTAAGTCATGGCCACAAGAATATTTAACTTTGTTTGTTCTCATCTCCACACATGCAATACTATTATTATTAATACCCACAGCTTCCCAGGTCAAGGGCATTGATATGATTTTAGAGTCTTTAGAACATAATCTATTTTTTTTAGAAGCATGAAAAGAAGTCCAAGTGATATTTCTGTTATACATATTTTTTTAGACATATTCATTTATTCCTTGAAAACAAGCAAGCAAATAAAATAAAACAACCCATTGCCATTTTGCTAATTCTAATTTGGAAACCGGTAGGATAGAGAAGAAAGGATTGTTATAGGACTCTCAAGGCTTCAATTCTTCACAAAATCAGACAGCCACTTTCTTTCACAAAATGTCTGTTAGACACAGAGCTCTGACTTTTTGGTCAGTACCCGGATGTTTTAATAACTCTCTCATCAGGACCAATTCATTGTTGTTCTGTGCCATCAAGTCAAAACCGAGTCATGGCTGCCCTTACACTGAACTTTCAGAAACTGTAAATCACGCAGAAGGAGATTGATTGTACATCCCTGTCTCTCTCACAGCAGCTAGTTAATTCCAAACGTTGTCTCTGGGTTGGCCAGACAATTCATTTTTTATAAAATTTTGAGGCTAAATTATAAGTGAAGACCACCATTGCAAGCTAATGGTTTCTATAGGTAATGCCATTTTAATTTTCCACAACTGTATTAAATTATTATATTTAATCACCTTTA
Source organism: Elephantulus edwardii (assembly GCF_000299155.1). Taxonomy (NCBI): domain Eukaryota; kingdom Metazoa; phylum Chordata; class Mammalia; order Macroscelidea; family Macroscelididae; genus Elephantulus; species Elephantulus edwardii. Next base: position 11,815,186 of record NW_006399751.1, on the reverse strand, counting down.
AAAAATTTAAGAGAGGTGCTGTACACATCTCTTAAAGTCTAATATCAGAGCAGTAGACTGATAATAAGCATCTGGAATTACTTATAGGTGTACATTTAATTAACCCATTAGACTCATTTATATAAATAAAACTCAAAGCTGAATCTAAATTATAGTTGTGCATCTCCTTGAAGTTATTTAAGAATTTTACCAAGGGAGATTTTTTTCCTTCCCTCTTTTCTACACTGTATGGGCAAGGGAGAGGCCTCACCTCACTGACATTTCCTCCCAGCGTAAATGTTAATGAGACAAATTAATGAGAAAATCACAGACCATAGTCTTGGTCATGGTAGGCTTTTTATAGGCTTGCTCCTATCTTCCAAGAATGCCCCAGAATTGCATTTATTTTGCATATTGAGAGACAGTGTTTCAAGGGGATATTTTTCTTTTTATACCTTTTTTAGACTCTGAATATGTATTCTTTCACCTCTGCTGTTGCACTCTAGAAACATGTAAGCTTCCCTGTACAGACCCCGATACACTTTATTCTGTTTTGTGACAGTTTCAGAATTCAGCTTCTTATTTTACTCAAATATTAAAGGATGAATAATTACTAAACATTTTGAGCTTCACCTCCTAAATAGATCACCAATATAAATTTAATGAGGGATTGGATCATTTTGGTCAGGCTAAATTATAAGTGAAGACCACCATTGCAAGCTAATGGTTTCTATAGGTAATGCCATTTTAATTTTCCACAACTGTATTAAATTATTATATTTAACCATCTTAAAAATTTTAAGAGAGGTGCTATTTTCTCTCTGAGAAAATATAAGTTCGATTATGGCTAGCTTCTGGGGGTTGTTTTAGATTGTTCAGGCTAATTTTTGCCCTCTGGTATCCTCTATTATACCAATTATTTTTGTATACTTAGAATTATGTATCATTTCAAATTCAGATTTACATTTAGAAGCCAGTATTGCTCTATAATGGGTTGACACCGTGACTGCAGCAATGTTGTTCTGTACAGTCAAGCCGGGAACTGAGCAATAGCTTACCCTCCAGTGGGCTTTCCGAGGCAGTTAACAGGCCAGAAGGAGCTTGTCCGTCTTTCCTCCGTGGGTCAGCTGGTGGTTTCAAATAATGGAATATTGCCTTGGCAGTGAAGCTCCTTACCACATGGTCACGTGTTAGTTACAATTGCAGCATATTGTTATTGTGTACCATTGTGTCGGAATCCACCCATAACTCACGCTCCAGTGTGTTTTCAGTGGCAGTTAATTGCATGAGAGGGAGAAGATTGCCCATCCATCTCCAGTGGAGTAGCTGGTGGCTTCAAACCATGTTCCTTAGGGATTGCAGTGCAGCTTCTTGCCACTGGGCTACCAGAGATTGATTTATATATATGTATTTTTATATATATCGTATTTAGTTTTGTGTATATATAATGCATTTGTTATAAATGTATGCTTTATATATAAAAGTATTTGTTTTATTTATAAAAGTATTTGTTTGGGGAGCTCTAGTGGCCTAGTGTCAAGAACCTGCACTGCAATCCCAGAGGCACACAGTTCGAATCCACCAGATGCTCTGCCGGGGAAGG
>NW_006399751.1:11810327-11813479 GCF_000299155.1 Elephantulus edwardii | reverse complement strand
TTATGTGTCATTGAGTCAAGTCTGACTCACAGTCACCTTATGAACAACAGATCCTAAGTCTGTCCTATTCTGTGCCATCTTTTTCATCTCTGATACACTTGAGCCCATTTCTGCAATCACTGTATCAATCCATCTGGTTGAAGGTCTTTCCCTCTTTCATTGACCCTCCACCTTTCCAATGTTCCTCTGCAAGGAATAGTCTCTCCTAGCAACATTTCCAAAGTATGTGAGATGAAGCTTTGTCATCTTTGCCTCCAAAGACCACTCTGGCTGCACTTTCTCCAATAAATATCTTTATGTTCTTTTTTTGAGACCATAACATACTGTGTCCTCTTCTCCAAGATCACAACTCAAAGGCATCAATTCTTCTTTCATCCTTAATCACTGTTGAGCTCTCAGATGGACAGCAAATGATTAGAGGGAAAAAACCAAACATGGCCTGAATAAGGTGCTTTAAACTGATGGTGTTACTCCTCACTAATTTGGAGAGATTCCTGACTACAGAATTTCTTCTTCGTAGAGTCAAGCCTCTTGTATCATTTGCTCAGTATACAGATTGAAAAGGTATGGAGGGAGGATAGAACTCTTACACATACCTTTCTTAATTTTAAATACTGTTATTTTGTAATTTCATTCTAAACATTTGCTTTGTTGAGAAGAAAAACCTAGATGTTATACTGGAATGTGCAGAGAGCTGGAGTTGGAGGTGGGAAAAAGGGAAAAAGAACTGACTCAATGTTTCTCAATGTTGAAAGATTGGAAAACAAATTCAAGCCTTGCATTGTAATCCTACGAGGTGTGATGGGAAAAATCTTGAATCATAAGTATCAAAAGAAGAAAGAGGGAATACACAGAATCACTGTACCAAAAAAGAATTGGCCGGCATTGAAACATGTAAGCAAGTATCATGCGACCAAGAGCCAATGGTAATGAAAGAAGAAGTTCAAGCTACACCAAAGAAGTTGTTGGCAAAAAATAAGGTCCCAGGAATCGATGCGATACCAATTGACATGCTTCAACCAAATGACGTTTATACTGAGGACTAGGGGTCAAGTTTATGGAAATGACTTATATTATCTTACAACTTGTTTGTATCATTGAAAAATGTTTCTAAAATAAAATTTTACCAGAAAAAGAATGTAAGGAAATGTCAGGAAATGAGAAGATTCCTCAGAACTTTTGTGTCACGAAGCACACAGTGCAAACATTCCGGAAGGGAGGCAGCACAAAACTGTGTCAGATCCTACAGAAAGATTACCATTCTACAAGCAAAATTGTCACTAAAAATAAAAATGGTGTAGTGAAACTCTTGCTACTATAAAACTTCGATGAAGCTGGCACGATCTACTTGCCTGGTGGGCAAATCACCCAGTGAAAGGAGCTTAAATAAATTAACAACAAATTCCCATTGCTTTGGTTCTATATGTTGCTTTTAACCATTTTCAACACATTGAATTATTGATTTCTTGGAAGCCACGCGAGGTTCATTTGTGTGAATGTGTATGGGTGTCTTAACAGCAGAGCCAGTTTCACTGCTTGAGGGAACTCGGAAAGACAGCACCGCCTGTGCCTTCCAGCTGGCAAAATCTGGAAGAGCAGAAGAAGAGAACTGCTGGCAGTGGACACGGGAAAACCCTGCCAATTCTTTGGTTGCACAGTTGAAAACTCCATGTGCTTCCCGTCACACAGCAATATTTTCACACCCCTTGCACCATTAATTAAGCTCTCTTCATCGTCCTGAATGGAGGGAAGGGACCCCCATCATTGAAAGTTGAGAATCAATTTTAGTGGGGCAAGCCTGGGTTATACTCGGTGCTAGATGATTTTCACATATTCCTTTTTGCACGAGAGAGCTGGGTATAAGGTGTGAACGACATATATTTGCTATAGCAATTGATCTTGCCGCAGAGCTGAACCTTTTGGGAATAATCATTCAGACCATCTGTCTAAGACTGGGTCATAAATTGCACATTCCTTTTCCATAGAATTTTATTCTGTAGCATTAATACGAGTCGAATAGTTATTAGAAGACTGTGACCTGAATAAATGAGCTTTACAAGATGTCAAAAGCACTGGGGAATTTCAAAATTACAGCATTAATAAGGATATGTATAATAATTTCATTTCTGTCCAGTCTGGATTTTATCTGTAGCCATCTATTTAAGTTGTGTGCTTGGTCAAAGAAATCATCAACAACAAGGGGTTTTTATTTCTTGAATTTGATTTACTATTTCATTGCTTTTTTTTTTAATTTGTAATGAGTAATTCCTGCTTTTGTGACTTGTTTTTTGCTTGTTTTAAAGGAAGCATTGATTTAGAGATGGTTAAGAAAACATACACACACACACACACACACACACACACACACACACACACACACACACACAAATATATTTGTATATAAAGTATATGGCCCTCAAGTGTGGATTTAGTTGTTTTTGGTCAAACATTCTTCTAAGTGGAATAGCATTGGTCCATTGGCTGTACAGAGGTAACTCGTGGTTGCTGTGATGCTAAACACTGTGGCACTGATGTGCCAAATGCGAGAATGGTTGCCCATGGTGGACAGTGTTTTTTAGAGCTCCTCAATTAAAACAAGCAGGAATGGCATCCACTTCTGAAATGGCTTGCCTCCAGAAACTCTATGAATGTATAGAAATGATGAAAGTTATACAAGTGTTCAGGTCTTTCATTCATAGAATCGCTATGAGTTGTCTGTGGCTCGATGGCACTTAACAACAACAACAAACAAGCAAAATCAATTGAAGGCTGTAGTTTTTGATCTTCTGCAACAAGTGCTTCAAGTCTTCCTTTCAGCTAGCAAAATTGTGTCATCTGCATACAGGAGGTTGCTGAGTCTTTATTCAATCTTGATGACACATTCCTTATGTAGTCCAGGGTCTCTAATTATTCACTCAACATATGAGCTGAAAATGTATGAGTAACAGATATAACCCTGACACACACTTTTTCCTGATTTTTAAACCAGCTAGTTTAAAAGTCTCATTCTATTTTGCTTCCTGGTTTATGTTTAGATTTCACAGGGGCACAATTAAGTGTTCTAGGATTCCCTTTCTACTTCATGTTATTTGTAATTTATTATGAGCCACACATTCAAATGTCTTTGCATAATCAATAAAATACAAATAAAC
>NW_006399751.1:11808522-11810082 GCF_000299155.1 Elephantulus edwardii | reverse complement strand
TGAATCACCTCTTGTGGCCTGTAAGTAAGTGAAAGGTCAGGTGACCAATTACCTATCTTCAAATTTCCTGACATAAGCTAGTGAGCACTTTCAAGGCTGCATGTATCTCTGTTGGAACACCTCAACTGGCACTGTATCAGTTCCTATGGTTTTCTTTCTTGCAAATGCCTTCAGTTCAATTTGAATTTCTTCATTGCCGCTGGTTCTTGATCATATGTAGCTGCCTGGAGTAATCAAATATTGGCCAATTCTTTTCATACAGTGACTCTGTGTTATTCTATTTGCTTTTGATGTTTCCTACATCATTCAAGATTTTGCCCACAGCATCCTTGAGTATTTGAGTTCTAGATTTGAATTTGTGCTTTGATTCTTCCAAGTTGGAAAAATGTATACACTTCTCTTAGTTTGCTAGCTCCATCTCTTTGCACATTTAGTTATAATACTTTGCTTTACCTTCTCAAGGTGCCCTTGGACATCTTCTGATCATATCTCTTCAACATTTATTCCCTTTGTATTGACTTCTCTATATTCTAATTCAATTTTCTGTTTCTCTTCTGACATTCATTTTTTTTCTTTTCTTTAATTTCCATCTTTGCAAAGATCTTTCACTTTCTTTGTTGATGATATCCTTGATGACACTTTCATCTACTTTTTGACCATTGGTGTTCTGTGCATCAAATTTATTCTTGAAATAGTTTTTAAATCCAGTATTAACAGACACAAGGTCGTATGTTGGTTCTTGCAGACTTGTGTTCATTTTCTTTGCCTTCAATTTGAACTTGTCAATGAGATGGCTGATACTGACTTTCCTCAGCATCTCTTTTCCACAGATGTAGTCAACATGATGCATGTGTATTTCATCAGATGATGTCCTTGTGTATAATCTTTGTGTACATTTCTTCAAAAAGGTTTTTGCAGTGAATAAATCGTTGACTGTACAAAATTCTATCACACTATCGCCAGCTTCTTTTATGTCACCACATCTGTATTTTCCAACTACTTCTTTGTCTCCAACTTTTGAATTACAATCAACAATTATTTATGAAAGTGTCTTAATTTCATGTTTGGTTAATTTGAGCCTGGAAAAGTGGGTTGTTGCTGTTGTTGTTAGGTGTTGTCAAGTTGAATGTGACTCAGAGTGACTTTGTGAACAGCTGACTTGAACCCTGCTCTGAACTCTGCCCTGAATTCATCACGCCTGAATCTTGTGTCCTCTTCACAATCTCTGACACACTCAAGCCCAATGTTGCAGTCACTCTGTCAATCCACCTGGTTGAGGATCTTCTCCTTCACTTCCCTCTACTTTTACAAGCATGACATCCCTCTCCTAGGAACATGGCCAAAAAATGTGAGGTAAAACTTTATTCTCTTTGCCTCCAATGGACTCTTCAATAGCTCCTTCTCTAAGACATATCTGTTTGTTCATTTGGCATTTCACAGAATATTCAATACTCTACTTCAACAATGACCCGTTTGCACTCTTCCTGGATGATACCCTTGATATCCTCCCACAACTCATCTGGCCTTCGTTCATTAGTGTTCAAAGCCTCAAATCTGTTC
>NW_006399751.1:11777028-11805771 GCF_000299155.1 Elephantulus edwardii | reverse complement strand
CACATAACAACAACAAACAACAACAACTACTTCAACACCACCGTTTAAAGGCATACTTTCTTCTGTCATCATTATTCTTTGTCCACATCTCAGATACCTAGCAAGCGATTGAAAAGAGCTTGTTTTGAATCAGGCATACCTTAGTCATCAGAGGGATGTCATTGCTCCTCAATTATTTGCAGAGGTCCCTGACTACAAATGTTCCCAGTGCAGTATATCTCCTGACCTCCTGAGTGCTGGTACCAAGGGTGGTAACTATGGATCCCAGTAAGATGAAGTCATTGACAGTTTCAATCTTTTCTCCATCTATCATTCAAGAGTGGGCAGAATTCTTCAGTTTCTTCATATTTGGCTTTAATGTTTATGCATAAATTTGAGTAAGAGTTGGATTAGCACATCATCTTTGTAGGCATATGAATAGCAACCTATTACTCAGAGTATTGTACTTCAGGAAATCATGTAAGCAGTTCCACTTTGTCTTAGAGGATCTCTGTGAGTCAGAGTCAACCTGATGGTCATGGGTTTGGTTTGGGTATTAATGTGATTCTTGTGACCACCAGCTCAATCTAGCTATAAAACTAATCTATCATGATCAGTGCTGCTGCTCAACCCTCATTTACTTTTTCTCTAATCCATGGTAACCATTAATATTTTCTCTATCTGCAGGTAAGAGCAAGAAAATGTCTCTTTTGGGAATAGGTGAGGGAGGGTAGAGATTTAGTGTATTACCATTTGGTTATCTCTTAAAGATTATGACTTGGGTTCTTAAGTAAGAGTTAAATGCTCATTAACAGTTCACAACAAATTGTGCCTAAAATTGAAAAGTATGGGAATCGCAGAACACCTGATTATGCTCGTGCAAAACCTATAGTTAGACCAGGAAGCGGTCATGTGAACAGAGGAAGAAAAGGCTGCATGATTCAAAATCAAGAAACGATTATATCAAGGATATGCCCTTTCGTCAAACCTTTTCAATTTAATATGCGGAACATATCATTTAGGAGACTGAACTCTGTGAAGAAGAATGTGGCATCAGGATTGGAGGAAGACTCATCAACAACTTGTATTATGCAGTTGACACGACGTTGCTCACTGAAACTGAGGAGGACTTGAAGCATTTGGTGCAGAAGGTCAAGGATTTAAGTCTTCAATATGGATCAATATGCATCTCAACATCAAGAAAACAAAGATTCTCACAAAGCCAGTTGGCAGTGCCATGATAGAAAAGAGATTGAGATTATTAATTTCATCTTGTTTGGATCCACAATCAACTCTCTTGGCACCAACAGTCAGGAAATCAAAAGATGAGTTGCTTCAGAAAGTCTGCTGTCAGGTGCTTGCCTAGAGTGCTGAGGTGCAACAATGTCAGTCTATAGATTCAGGTGCACCTTATCCAGTTATCCAGTTACTTACTATGCATCGGAGAGCTGGGCAATGGCTAAAAAAGACAGAAGAAGAATTCGTGCCTTTGAGTTGTAGTGCTGGAGAAAAATATTGAACATTCCTTCAACTGCAAGAGAACAAACAAGAATGTTACGGAGAGAGCGAAACCAGGTTGCTCCTTCGAGACAAGGATTGTGAAGCTCCGTCTCACATGCTTCGGGTGTGTTGCTAGGAGGGACCAGTCCTTGGAGGGGGACAACATGCTTGGAAGGGAGGAGGGTCAGTATAAGAAAGGAAGAACCTAGATGAGATAGATTGGCACAGTGACTGTGCTAGATGTATCAGAGACAGTGAGATTGGCTCAAGATAGGGCAGGGTTTAGAGCTATTATTCATAGGGTCACTATGAGTCTCAGTTGACTCAATGGCAAATAAGAACAACAACAGATTGAAGCATTATGTTGAGTTCTTATCTAAGGAATTTCTAGATTGGCAGAAGGTCTTAGGCATGGTGTATTAAAAAGTAGGAAATGTATCTATCTGAGGAAGAAATGAATATATGGAAAAAGAATGGCAGCAGCAGGTATGCATCAGAGACGCACATTAAGTAACCACCTCACAGATATAGTTTCTTAAGTGATGCCCTAGAAACTTCCTGATAAACATGATCTCAATTGCCATTGCTCTTTATGAGAATATGAGTGCATAATTTTATGAGACCGTTTTCTTGCATCATTAATTTTAATGGCGCTTTGCATAAGGAAATACTTTTCAGGTATTGTATAATGCATACAGAGCCTACCAATCCTGAGCAATTCAGCTAATATTATTCCTTATAGAAGATTTAATCAAAGATTTGGCCTCATCCTTTTTGTTAGCAACTTGGCATCATCCTCCACTGCCTGCTCCCAAGAGCTTTGCCGTCTCTCCCAATCGAGTTTTCACAACACCAAAACCATGCCCTTTTGTTTTAGAGTATGTTTTCCAGAGCAAGGGCACAGTGAAAAGCATTCATTATGAAAAGATTGAAATGAGTACTTTGTAGTGATTCATTCTGTGGTTTCCAGTCAGGTGTCATTGAAATAGACTATTGACCTAATTTCTTGCAACAGATAAGGAAAGGTCACACCTCATCCTTAGTAAATATTCGTTAGAGAGAATATGAAATGACATTTTATAGAGGACCACTACGTGTGATTGCTCACACACGATTCTCAAAATGAAAACTTCAGAACCCAATTTACACGTACATAATATATGAGCCACATTGCCCAGTAAGGTTGGTTAATGGCAACGGATCAGTGTTTTGTAGGTCTGAGTCAGATGTTAACATTCTATCATTGCCGACTTGGAGCTTACATTTAAAGCGATGTTTTGCGTTCAGAAAAAGCGCTCTGCATATTGGCTTTTTGACCACATCTGTCAAGTTTCTAGATGGGAAAATTGAAAGGTATTGGCTTTATTCATGAATAGTTTAGTATCTAACAAATGCCTCCCAACCATTGCTGTTTCTCCAGAGTTGAAAATAAAAGACACTTTGCTCCTTACAAAATAATTCTCGTTTTCCTCTTCTTTTCCATAATATATTCTTTTGTTTTCCCAATTCACTTGGTTCATAATACCAGGAATTAATCCACATTCTACTTCCAACCCATCTTTGCGCTTCCAAACATCTGTTCATGCGAGCAGGATTTAGAGGGATCAAGATGGACTAGACAAGAGCTTTCTTGCGGGCTGGCACAGCTTCTCATGACTGTTTCTCTTTCCATTAATTCACTCTCTCTCCTCCTCATTAGACCTGATCTCTTTGCCATATTCCTGGAAGATTCACTTTCTAATTTGTATTATAGATGTGTACAAGGAGAGGAAAACTGGAAATAATTCTATGAACGTTCAAGCCTCCAGTATAAGAACTTGGACCACAATAATGAAAACAAGAGAATCCATGGTAAAAAAAAAAAGCATTTCTGTTGCTGTATGTTAGACTCTATTTTATTATGTTGGTGTATTTTATTTTTATTTTTTTAGAGAAGATTTATAAAGAGATTACTTTCTACTCATGCACTTTCTCCTTCCTCCCCCTCCCCAATTTCCTTTGTAATGCTGACCCTAATTCCAGCCTGTTAATTGTCACACACATGGTTTCTGATCATCCATTTCTTTCAGACAGTCATCCCGTTAATCCATTCTAGTGCAATGTTAATTATCCAGCTCTATTCCCCCCCAGCTATCCCTCCGCCACCACTCCCCAAACTTGATCCTGTTATTATAATAGTGGACATACTGATTTAAAATTTACCTTTTTTACCTCATGGCTTTCCAGATGACCAAACCGAAAAATAAGATCACCACTTTAATGAGCGACTATTTAGGCATATGAAGGTAGTTTTTATATCGTGCTTGTTTCTCTGTTCCAAATAAAATATCTTCAATGTCTGGCTATCAGCATTAGCTCATCTATCTTAATAAAGGAAGTGTTCGCTTCAAGTCTCATCCTTCCTTTGAACACTTCTTGGTGTTAATGTACCGTCCAGTCAGAACTGACCCATAGCTGACCCTCTGGCGGGTTTTCAGAGGCCGTTAATCGCAAGGGAGGAGATTGTCCATCCTTCTTCAGCAGAGCAGCTGGTGGCCTCGAGCCTCGTGCCTTCGCCTTCGGAATTGCAGTGCAGCTTCTTGCCACTCGCCCACCAGAGCTGTCTTCTTATGCATCACCACATTTAACCTCCTCAAATATATGGAAAGGGTGTCATTAGAATTGATTACCTTGTTTGGAAGGTAGTTTACAAATATGACCACCATACGTCACTCCCTATATCCTCCAGACATGGCCACTTAGTGAGCCATGGCTGGTTATACTGGTGAAGGCCATTTTTTATTATGTACAAAGAATCCAACCACTCAGGAATCCTCACCTTCCCTCGTTACTTCAGGGACTTTTCTTCAGCTTGATTTTAATAGTCTGTTCTCCTAGCTATTTTTCTGACTAAGAGTAACTCTCTTCTTTGATCCTTGAGTTGCAAAAATTCAGAGTAGATATCCTGTGTCTGGAAGAGAAAAACAGGCCTATCACACAAGATTCTTCAGACTTGATAATACCCCACAATGCTCAAAAGTAGGGAGCAACCACTCTGACTTTTGCATAATTTAGATATTGGAAGGTACGTAATGAGATGAATTCATATTCCGGGTCATGTTTTGAGTTTTATTTTTACATGAGTGTTAGGAGCTATACAGGGTGGAAGAAAATGAAAAGACGCAGTAAAAACCGACCTGACTTTAGTTAAGGTAATTCAACTTCGAGTGATAAAACTTAGAAGTGCTGAAGTTTAGAATAAAGTTTTGATAAAGGGCTTAATCAATTATTTAATTTATAAAACCTATTTTGTTCAGTGTATAAAGACTTTGAAAAATATCATACTAATTAAAAAGAAAGATTTTAAATTTTTTTTTAATTTTAAAAAACCCTATATATTGGATTTATAAATCTGTGTTAATATAAAGTAATAAAAAGTTAATATATTTATATTAACTTGTTCAGGATAATTTCTAATGAGCATTTTAAAGATATGACTTAGTCCATTGATTTAATAATATATTATCAAGTATACATTTCATATATAACATAGTGTCAGGAGATTTACTAAAACAGGATTTCTGCCTTTCTGGAGGTGACATTCCAATACAAAGAAATAGGTGATAATTAGTTTTAGAATTAATTCATCATGTTAGTTGTCTAAGTTAGTCTTTTTCAGCCTCCTTTCGTGGGGGCTTTGTGGTAAGGAGCTGTGCTGCCAACATGAAAGCACATGATTAGGATACACCAGCTGCTCCTCAGGAGAAAGATGGGGAATCTCCTCCCACTGAATTATGCTGTTGGTGTTGTTGTTGTTGTTATGTGCTGTCAAGTTGCTTGCAACTCATAGCAACCCTATGTACAAGAGCCCTAAACTCCTCTCTGTCCTGTGCCAGTCGCACTGCTTCTGACACACCCATCCCGATTACCCCAGTTACTGAATCAATCCACCTTATAGAGGGCCTTCCCCTCCTGCACTGTCCCTCTCCCCTACCAAGCATGATGTCCCTCTCTAAAGGCCGGTCCCTCCTTACAACATGACCAAAGTATGTCAGACGAAGCCCCAGAATCCTTGCCTCCAAGGAGCAGCCCAGTTTGACCCTTTCCAGGATGAATCTGTTTGTTTTCTTAGCAGTCCATGGTACTCTCAATACTATTCTCCAGCACCACAGCTCAAAGGCATCAATTCTCTTTCTATCCTCCTTAGTCACTGTCCAGCTCTCTGATGCATAACAAGTGATTGCAAAGATCATGGCCTGTATCAGACACACTTTAGTCTCTAGAGAGACACCATTGCTCTTCAGCACTTTGGAGAGGTCCCTAACAGCAGACTTTCTCATGGCAATATGTCTTTTCATTTCCTGGCTGCTGGTGCCAAGAGTGTTGATTGTGGAGCCAAGTAGACCAAAGCTGTGAACAATCTCAATCTCTTCACCATCCATCCTGATGCTGCCAATTGGTCCAGTGGTGAGAAACATTGTCTTCTTGACATTGAGCCTCAATCCATATTGAAGGCTGCAGTCCTTGACCCTCTGCAGCAAGTGCTTCAGGTCCTTCTCAGTTTCAGCATGCAGGATTGTTATCATCTGCATAACACAGACTGTTGATAGATCTTCCACCAATTCTGATGCTGCATTTCTCCTCATAGAGCCCAGCCTCCCGGATGATCTGTTCTGCATACAGGTTGAAAAGGTATGGAGACAGGACACATCCCGGGCGTACGCCCTTCCCAATTTTGAACCATGCAGTGTTTTCTTGCTCTGTTCTGACGACTGCCTCTTGGTTCAAGTATAGGTTTCGCATTAGAACGATCAAGTGTTCTGGGATTCCCATTCTTCTCAGAGTCAGCCACAGTCTGTTATGGTCCATGCTAGAGGGTCAGTTATGAGTCATTGCCAATTCAATGGTACAAAACCTACAATAACAGTAGCTGTTGCTTTGCTTCGTGACTCTGCACACATCTGCACAAATAGCTGCATGGCTAGAATTTACTTCCTCAATTGATTTTCAATGATGTCTTTGAAGTTTTAGGTATTGCTTTGTACTTTTCTGTTTGTAAATTAATGACATCATAATGTTCAAACAACATAATTTAGGATTATCTACAAGGTATTTTTATGTTAACAATTTTAAAAAGACTTTACCCTAAAGACTGACTCTGAGGCTAAAATGCCACTAATAAAACAGACTCTCAATCCTGTGATCCTCTCACCTTGTAACCCTCTCTTTTCAGAGAGTCTTAGAAACTACCATTTCAGGTTCCCAGCTGAATTTTTGCCTGTTGATGTATAGTTTGTCATTCCAGTACTTTAAATCTGGGTCATTCCATTTCGTTGTAACCTGATATGATTCCTATTATTCACCGCTTTTCCACTGTCTACAGGAACTGGTCACTGAATCAAGTGACAGTCATTCAATCAGGAGAAACGGGAAAGCTCACTATTCTTGCTAAGTGAATGTCTAGGAAAAAGCCATTCAGACACGAAACTGTGGGGTCATCGTGACACAATGGAGTCGGTGAAACTCAGTTTTGTTTAAAAGTCCCAGAAAGTTAGATGTTAAAACATGACAGTAGTGCCAGGGTTATCAGGAGGCCAAAATAAGCAAAATCTCGTGGCGTATATAAACGTAAAGTGGTAGAGTTTTTACGTTATGATCTCACAATGACATGGTGTAGATTTCTTTCTAAAATCTTTTGTTCAACGGGGTGACATTGCAGTTCATATAGACTCAGAAAATCCTTGAGAGATTGGGGAACGATTTTTTGAAAAGTTTAGCTTTGATATTCTGCAAAACCCTAGTAATCTACCTAGTTAACATTTGTTGTGCCAAAGGCTGTGCCAATTCTTTGTTTTATATGACTTTATTGAGTAGCTAAAACTGAGTGAAGCACTAGGACAAAATTAATACAGTTTGTAGTAAAAATTCTCTTACATGCCCATTATACAAATAAGACAACTAGAAAGGAAATCCTTATTACTTGGACCTACTTAATGTAATTTGACTACATCTTGCTCTTTTAACCTTTAATTCGTTGAAGTTTTCTTAGACTACCTTCTTTTTGTTAGATGTATTCAAGTTGTGTTTGAATCACCGTAACCCTGTGAATAACAGATAGAGAGCTGCTATTTACATCATCCTCAAAACCTATGCTATGCTGAATGTCAGTGTGGTCACACGTCGTTGTATCTGCTTCCTTTCTTTTGTGTTCTGTCTAGTTTTCTGAGAAGGATATCTTCTTCCAGAGCCCGGTACCTCCTGACAACATGCTCACAGTGTGGTGTTGTTATTGTTGTTGTTATATGCCATTCCATTGAGCCTGAACCGACTCATGGCTGCAGCTGATTTTCAGAGACCTTAAATCACATGGGAGGAGACTGTCCATCTTTTCCTCATAGAGTACCTGGTGGGTTCAAACCACATGCCTCTCTCTGGGTTGGCGATCCAATTCTTTCCTTACCATTAGACTTCCTCAAACTATGAAAAGTCCTTGATTTTTTTCCCCCAAAAGCTGATTATTCATTGATTCATTCATCCTTAACAATCTCTCATATTGCATAACATCCATCATGTGTCACAAGAACCAATTGGTGATTGAAAATACACATAGTATTTCTTCCCATGATGCTCAGAGTCTAACAAGGTAGACGGATGTTACTCAAAAAGTCATACACATAAATGTAAACATGTAACTTTAATTGCTGTGAATAAGGTATGCATAATGCTCTGGAATTAATAACAAAAATATTTTGGCATATCTATTAGAAATGCTTTATGACAGGAAAGAGGTTGGTTTGAATGAAGAGTATTCTGTAACTAAACAGCAGAAAACAAACTTAAGCATAGAGAGTTAGATAAAGGCAGAGCCTTATAAAACAGCTAAGTATTCTGAACTTAGTATTTCCTACAATACCAATTCATTGAGTGGGTCTAGCCAAGGGATTGGCAGGATAAGAAATATTCTTTAAAGCAAACACAAAATGGCTGTCAGCTCTCCTTTCCAGATTAAAACCTACTTAGAAAAAGCAGCTAATTAATGGCTAGCATGACTCTTGGACTGTAATTATCTTTGCTATCCTTTTTTACCCATCACAGGAGGAATTGAGAGTCTTCATTTATACTTTAATCACTGAAGAATGATTCCAGTTGGTTCATGCTCAGAGTTCCTTTAAGGCTATCTACTTGACAATAACAGCAAATCCCCCAAGGGTCATTCTTGTACTGCTTACCACACAGTTCATAATTATTAACAACAACAACAAAAATTTCAAATCTGCTTTTTCTTGTGTAAGCGAACAAAATGCCGTCAAGACTGAGGAAGACCTGGAAACTTAGGGGCCACGAGAGCCACGGCCATGGCCACATCAGGAAGCAGCGGAAGCACCCTGGAGGCTGAGGTAATGCTGGTGGCTTGCATCACCACAGGCTCAACTTTGACAAATATCATCCAGGTTATTTTGGAAAGGTTGGTATGAGACATTACCACCTGAAGTGGAATCAGAGCTTCTGCCCAACTGTTAACCTTGACAAATGATGGACTTTGGTCAGTGAGCAGACCAGGGTAAATGCTGCAAAAACCAAGATGATGGGAGCTGCTACCATCATTGCTGTGGTCCGATCGAGTTACTACAAAGTCTTGGGGAAGGGAAAGCTCCCAAAGCAACTAGTCATTGTGAAGGCCAAATTCTTCAGCAGAAGAGCTAAGGAGATTAAGGGTATTGGGGGGTGGAATGGGGGGGCCTGTGTCCTGGTGGCTTGAGGCTGTGTTAATTACATGGAGGTTGGTTAATTAAATGTTTTTCCCTACGATCTGATCTCTGGTGGCCTCTATACCTACATCACTCCTCCTGCAGCGAATGCTGAGCAGTATCAGGACATCTAAGTATAGGGACCCCTGTTTCCCTGCTGATAGAGATGCATTACCACTTCAGAGGTTTGCGTCATTATCTAATAAAACACTTGATTTATAAAGTGGAAAAAAAATTCAAATCTAGGATTGAGTATGCAAACTCAGAAAGTTGCCTTAAAATGCATTCGTGATGTGGAGTTATCAATGGAATCATTAATTAAATTACCTAATAGCAAAATTTAGGAATCAATTACAAAAATAATTAGAGCAATGAGGCTAGTAACATTTAGAAGATAGTATAGAGCAATTGTGTGAAATGGCAATTGTCCTTGGACACACTTAATAATTACAAACACTTAACTGCATTATTGGCTCTAAAATGGTTCCGTGTGGAGTACAGAAGGTGGTTGTTGTGATGTGTCCTCCAGTCGACTATGACACATAGCAGCCCTGAGAGGAATAGCTCTGAACTCTGCCCTCTGCAGTCAATCTCACTGTCTCTGACACATCTGCCCCTATTGCTGTGGTCATTGTGTAAATCCATCTCATCAAAGGTCTTCCTCTCCTGCATTGTCCCTCTACCCTTCCAAGCATGATGTCCCTCTCCAAGGACTGGTCCCTTCTGGCCACATGCCCAAAGTATGTGAGACAGAGCTTCAAAATCCTTGCCTCCAAGGAGCAACCTGGTTTCACCTTCTCCAAGGACAGAACTTCTTGTTCTCTCAGCAGTTCATTTTACGTTCAACACTCTTCTTCAACACCACAACTCAAAGTCATCAATTCTTCTATGGATACATCGTTCTTGTACAGAAGGTGCAGCCTATTTATTCTCCAGATCCTATTTTGAGTTCCTTTCCAGAAATAAGCAACACTTAGTAATTTGTGATACTTGTGAAAAACGAAATCATAGAAAATACAGTTATTATTTCCAAAATATAACAATATCGTGAGGTTTAAATTGTATCTTTAAAAGTACAAGTTCTTGGTCACTGAGCTGATCCACTTATTAGTCTACCTAAATGACACTTAACATTTTGAATGTATTTCTCCACCCCCTTCATGATAGTGAAATGTGATGCAGGGTCCTGTGCTTCGGTGTCATCCACATCCATGTCCAGATCCAGGTCTGCACACTCAGGTAGGGAATAAACTTAGGTAAATGATGTATCTGCATCTTTAAAAGTGAGTACATAATTCAAATCCACATAATCTAAAGGGAGTTGTAGTGCGAACTCCGGGATAATGCCTCTCTGGTGATTTGAATTCACCAGTGGCTTCAAGGACGAAAGACAGGAGATCTCACCAATGCAATTTACAGCCTCCGAAAACCTGTTGGAGGGTCAGGTATGAGTTGGTCCCAACTCGATGACAATGAGCTTGGTGTTTGTGTTTGTTTACATCATAGAACTTATTTGAAATGAAATTCATTTTCATTTATTAATTCACTGAGTGTCTACAAACACTAGAGAAAAGTTATTTTAAGAGCATCTGTAGTATGTTGGAGAACTCGGGTGCAATAGCCTATAGCAAATTTTGCTGTTAACTTATACGAACATTTTCCAGTGTTTCAAATCTTTCAGCCACTCTATGGGAGAAAAATAGTGGCTTCCCGTTAAAATATACAGCCTCCAAAGCCTAATGGGGGTTCCCTGTGAGTAGGAACAGAATTAAGGTCAGTGAGTTTGAGTTCTGAGTAATATGTGATTTGTTAGGATATTTGTTGGCTTTTTGTTTTTGTTTGTTTGTTTGTTTGTTTGTTTTTCCACTCTCTGAACCCATTTCCTGGCCATGATCTATTTATTTTAAAGCAAGAACTATTTCTCTTCATGTCGCTTCCTTTTTCGCCTTGTCTACTAAGCCACGACCATTTTTCCTAGTTATCTCCCCTCTATGAATTTTCCTTCTCCCAGCTTTGATAGTGACTGCATTTTGTGCTCAGTTGTTTTGTCTCTATTTAGATTTTTCTATCTTTATCCAGAAAGAGCTTGGCAAAGTATAGGCTCTGATGGCCTAGTGGGTAGGGAGTTGCACTGTTTGACCCCAAGGCAGTGCTTTTCTGTCAGTGGGAACCCACCAGCAGCTCTGCAAGGGAAAAATGGGCAGTCTTCTCCTGTGCAATTTACTGCTTCTGAAAACCCCCTGAGGGTTAGCCAGGAATCAGTTCTAACTAGACAAACATGAGTTGTGTTGAATTGAAGGTCTTGTGGAATAATAGCAAATTGCACTGTTAGCCAAAAAAATGAGGCTCCAGTGGTTTCAACGCCCTATGGGAGAAAGTGTGTGACTTTCTCCAGCCATAGCTTCAGAAAACTATTGGAGGGTTGCCGTGATTTGGAAACAAATCTATAGAGGTGAGCTTCCAGTTTGAAGATGACATACAGTTATGTGGAAACAAATGTTTGCTGATGTCTAAACATAATTCATGTTTTTACCTGTAAGATGCATCCAGATCTCTCCAGCCATCACAGAGTTTATTAGTTTGTGTATCTCCCAGCATCCCTCATTGCCTTAGCTGGTGAGCTCTCCTGGCTGGATTCTTTTCCTAACAGTTTATCTCTCCCCTACAAGAGTTAATTGTCTTTGAATTTATTTCAATTTATGACAAACCCCTGTGTGCTCTCTAAGATTTTCAGAGGTGGCTTTTTTGGGGAGGTAGATTCCCATGCACTGCTCTTGAGATACTTCATGGTGGACCTGAATGGATAGATAACATTTAGTTAGCATCTGGGTGCATTAACGGTCTGATATCTGGGACTCCAGCTCGTCCTTATTATGCTGCTTTAAAACAGAAAAGAAAATTAGTATTCTTGATTTGATCTGATGTGATTGTGGAAGAAAATATTTTTTTTTTTACTTCTTTCTTTGGACATCTTTGTATGGGGGACATCTTTGTCTGGTGGGGTATAAATGTCCCTTACTTGAAGTTGATGTGTCTCTGGGAGAATATATCATTCTGAAAGCTGAACAATGAAGCTGTTAACTGACTGCTTCTCAAAGTAGCCCAGGCCTTCTTGATCCTGTCTGACTGTGACCAAGACTCCATACACGCAAAAAGTAAGAGTTTTCAAAAGTTGAAGGATCATTTCTCAGGACTAAACCATCAGGGTACTCTTGTACATTAAGCTCCATAATGGAAATACTCAAATAATAGAACTCTATCCCCATAACAAATTCCTCCAGTTATTAGGAAAGACAAAAGGGATGCACTTTTTACATAAAGATGTGACAGGATTAGAAACCACTGGGGATCATCAGAAATTTGAGGAAAAATATCCCGCCCCCCTTAGTTAGCAATTAGACAGCTGTATCTTGCACAAGCTAAAATTACGACCAGACTATTGTGCTCGAGTTGTGTGAGCTAGAAATAGACATTGAATGTAAGTTGAGGTGAAAAGAGTAGTTCTGAGAGTCCATACATCTATCTCACCCATGCGACGCACTGGGTTTCCACGTGTGGCCAAGTACATTTTCTCCTTTATTTAAACTCCTTGACTGTCTTCTCCCCAGTCTCTTTCTTCTTACTTCCTCCATCCCATGTTCTTTCTCTCCTTCACTCAATTTTTCACTTCCTTTTTTGTTCCCTTCTCCTCCTTTCCCCTTCATTTCTTTCTTCCTTTCCATCTTTCTTTTCCTCATATCCAAAAGTCAGGATATCAATTTATAAATTAAAAAAAAAAATCTAATAGCAAATACTGGAAGCAGTAAAAAAATGAGACACTTTTGTGAGAAAATTGTGCATATAACTCATAGTTATCGCTCATAGGTAGTTATCGCTCATAGGTATTGGGTTCTCCATCTACCAACTTAACATCTATTTATATTATATTTTTGTTTCTTTTCTAAACAGTACATGTGCAGCACCAGAGAGATGGGCCCTTTGGACTAGCAGAGCAATTCTCTATAGACTAGATCAACAGAGTTACCTAAATAGAACACATGGGGATTAATTTAAATAATTTATCTAAATAACAATGTTTTACTTCTTCGTTGATGTTGTTGTATGCCATAGAATCAGAACCGACCCATTGCTGACCCTCCAGCAGGTTTTTCGAGGCAGTTAATTGCACAGGAGGAGATTGCCCATCCTTCTCCCACGGAGCAGCTGGTGGCCTCAAACCATGGACCTTCTGGATGGCAACACAGCTTCTTGCCACTCGGCCACCAGAGCTCCCTACTTTAGAACTGCATAATTCAGAATTGACTAATCTCCCTGACTGAAAGACACTTGCCTTTGGAATCAATGAGTAAGTAATGAGGGAGAAGTGAAAGAGAGAGAGAGAGAGAGAATCTACAATATTCACTGGATGAACATTTTCTGCTATATTTTACACGAAAGATATTAAAGCCAGTGTTATTTAGTCAATACATCAAATATTTAGAAAAAGAAAAGATATTAAGAAGTATTTGTGAGGTTGTTTGGGTTGCATTTCGTAAGAGATTTTATAACAACAAATAGATAAGTAAGGAAATAAAAGCATCTTCTGCCTCCTGCATCAGCTCATATGTAGGAGGAAGACGAGACTGTGATGGAGCAATCGGGACGGGGGGTGGTGTTGTACCGCGCATTTGTGCAAAGCCACTCTTTATGAAATCTAGGAGAGAAAAAAAAATACACACAGCAGGTTGCATGACAAAACTTCCATTAGCATTTTATTGCGCCAGTGATACTGCAATTACTTATGCATTCTCAAAGTCTTTTGAGTCATTCCATTGTGAGCAATGTCTTAATAATATATGTAAGAACATTTTACCTGTGGTAGTAATATTATTGATCTAACACCATTAACATTTGCAGCATTCTGAAGACCTATTACTTGCTTCTGCAGTAGCCCTGCCTGGCAAAAAGCACATCACTTTCTCTGTTAAAGTTTGGCAGACAACAACACACAAGAAAAGCAATTTTACCTGCTACAGTGTCTGCCTGCCTGCTTGATAATGTCAATCAATAAGTGAATTCGCTTTCCTACCGTCTCTGGTAAACAAGATGTCGGCTCCATTTCAGATGCAAACAAAAAGAAAGAAGCCAAGATATGGGCTGATCAAAATAGTGCTGGGAATGATGTTTAGTGGGTAATCTTTCTTTCTTTTTTTTTTTTTAAGATTGGAGGTAGGGGGGGAAAAAAAGATTGGAGGTAGAGAGATGTTGAAAATTACATCCCCTAAAGAAACTATTGACTGAATAACCCATGGCTGCAGCAGTATGGTGGACTAGGGAATGGAGTAAAAAAACATGGCTTCTTTTCTTGTATGTGTATGTGTGTGGCGAGTTTTTTGTTTGCTTCTTCTTGTTGTTAAGTGCTGTCGCATGGTAGACCCTATGAACGAAAGACCTGAACACTTATATAACTCTCATCGTTTTTCCAAGTTTATAGAGTTTCTGGAGGCAAGCTTTTTTGGAAGTGGATGCCACTCCTGCTTCCAAGCTTGTTTTAATCAAGGAGCTCCACCAAACACTGTCCACCATGGGTAACCATTCCTCCTATTTGACACATCAGTGTCACAGTGTTTCTCAGTGTCCTCTCTGTTTCTCTGTCTGATTCTTTGAAGATGAAGGTTCTCTGTGGGAGAATATTTGTTTCACTTGGTAGCTATCAGCCTACAAGGATAACAGGTGCAAAAGAAAAGGCAAAGAATGGACTTCATGTGTTTAAAGGAAATGAGGAAGCTCTAATGGTCTAGTGACAAGAAGCTGCAATCCTGAGAGCAAGCAGTTCGAGGCCACCGGAGGCTCCGTGGGAGACGATGAGCAATCTCCTCCCATGTGATTAACTGCCTCTGAAAATCTGCCTGAGGGTCAGCTATGGGTTGGTTCTGACTCAACAGTACACAACAACAAGGGAAATGAAGAATAAGCAGTGAAGTCATCATAGGACAGGCATCTACGATCAACACCATTTGATCAACACTAATTATTTCATATTGTTGAAGAAGAATAATGACTTGAGGTCATACAGACCTTTGTGACACCAGTTAAATGTCATCAACAGACAACACAAAACAGCATCACTCAGTCCCTCTCTCTTTCACACACACACATACAACTTTAAAAGAAAGGACTGGAACAACGTTAAGAGACACCCTCATTGATGTAAATGGTTTCCATGTGTGGCTGCTGAGAGTCAAGTTCAGAGTTGTCTAGGAAGAAAGAGAAGGTGAACAGTTTTAGAAGCAACATCAGCCATTAGAAACCCTATGGCGCACATTTCTATTCTAAAACATACAGGATCTTTGTGAACCAAAATTAACGGGAAGAGAGGGACTCAGAATAGCTTTAATTGAATAAAAACTACTTGTTAGCTTTTGGCAGGTTTTAAATAATTCTGTTCACAAATAAGCAAGGAATGTGATTCACAAACACATTATTGCAATTGATTCTCATTATCGACAGGGCCAAGAAAGACGCTTTGTCCCCCTTTGTGAAGAGAAAACTAAAAACTCAGAGAGAGCATGGAGATTTTCCACAGTCAGGCCAACAATATTTGCCCTTACCTTCAGATTCAAGCTGGTTATACGCTCATTCAGTCACAAAACATTTCTCAAAGTGGCTTATACTTATATCATTAATTCTTAGTGGTTGCTGCTAGGCAATAAACATACACAAAATAGGACCTCCATCCCACATGGGTTGCTTCTACTAATTGTAAACTCTATTTCCGTAATGTTTATGTGTTTTGATTTGTGGATAATACCACGGCCTACAAAGTAAATATTAATACATTATTAACTGATCCCATAGTACACCCGTGATGACCTTTTCAAAAACTGAGATAGGCTGGTGAGAGCAGCCCCATGCAAAAGAATAAAGTTCACTCAGATTTTATCATTTCATTTTCATAATGCAGATGTCAAATAAAGCCTACTTAATAAAGTGTGTTTTGAAAAAAGAGACGACGACACCATGAATTAGACTAGTCGGACTGCCACAATGATTTTTTTTCAGTGACTATTTTCTGAATTAATGAATTCTGAGAATTACTCTGTCAAAAGTGTGGTTAGTCTAATAACGAGGAAGATTATTCAGGGTCTCAGCTGCCATGTGGAAAGTCTCTTCATCATCTCATCTCACCTCACTCCTAGGTTGTGCACCCTGAGAATGTGATCAAGGCCACCATCACGGTCATCCCTAGCTGCTTCTCCAGTTATGGGCTGTGGAGTTGTCCCAAGCCACACAGCAACACTATGTATTCATAGAATGAATCACTGCGCAGTCTTAAATCGTCTTCATAATCTTTGTGTGTCTGAGCCCATGGTTGCAGCCACTGAGTTGGTTCATCTTGTTGAGATACTTCTTTTTGAACGACGTCTACTTTCCCAAGTAAGATGTTCTTATCCATAGGCTTATTCATCCTGCTAACATGTTCAAAGCACGTGAAACAAAACCTCACTCTCCTCTCTTCTAACGAATATTTTCACTGTCTTCCAAAACAATTTGTTCATTCTTCTGCCATCTCAAAGTACGATCAATACTATTCACCAGCACCATAATTCAAAGGCATAGATTTTTTCAATCTCTTTCTCATTGCTGAACTTTGGCATTCATATTAGGCAGTTGAAAATACAATGGCTTAGGTCAGTCACACCTTACTTCCCCAAGTCATATCTTTGCTACTTAACGTTTTAAAAGAAGGCCTTTGTGACAAATTTGTTCATTGCAGTATGTTTGAGGTTTGGTTTTGTTTTTGTTGTTTTGTTTGTTTGTTTTTAAAAAAACCCTCCTGCTGTCATGACTGTTGAGTGTGGATCCATGTGAAAGAAAAACCCTGAGTATATGAATACTTTCTGTTTGTCATGATGTTGCTTATTGATCCAGTTGTGAGAATCCCCCCCCTTATTTTGAAGTATAATCTAAACCTGTGACACAGAATGTGAACATTAAATTATTTCTCACATTTGTATTGATTTGTTTAGTTCAATGGTAACATTCTACTCCACTTTTGAACTTACCACTTGGAATCATTCATGCAGTTTAATTCAGTCATGAGCTCATTTGGGTCTTTAACATTCACATAGCCTCACTCACCTGTCTGAGGACGTGAACTTGATAATGTACCAGGGACTCCTGGTTTTCTTCCATGTGATTGGGGTGTTTTATTCTCTCTGTGATCTCTAATTATTTGGTAGAAATGGCTGAGTTTCCATCCAACACACTAGTTTCCAAAACAGCAAAAGTAGAAACTGTCCATTTCAGCCTTACTTTATGGAAAGTTAAAAGAAATAGCTTGTTGTTGTTGTTGTTGTTGATTGCCTTCAAGTTGAGCACAACTCAAAGTGAGCTTAGGTGCAAAATACCTGAAGCCTTTCTATAACTACTGTCATTTCTCAAAGTTCATGGAGTTTCTAGAGGTGTGTTGTCTAGGAGGTGGATGCCACTCCTGCTTAGAAGGCCAGAAGTAGATTTAACCTCTTAAAGAGAATGTCATACCCATGCAGGAGTGGAAGTATTATCAGTGGTCTACCAAGCTTCCAGTCTAGGAACAGAATTGTACCACGCTGTATCAACTATAACATTCCAAGAACCAGAAACATTTGCTGCAAAGTAACATGTTGTCCAAGGAAGAGCTTCTTGTGATTAATGGCTTGATAGGGAGATTCAAAAATCTAACATGGAAGACTAGGACTGATTTAAGGTTTTCTGGTGTATTTTTTTTCTTTAATATCTATGAATTGGAACATGGAGTGTTCATGGTTCATGACTTAGGCTTGTCTGCGCAGATAATGCATTTATCTGTACCTCAAAAGAGGAAACATTATTTTACTATATCCTGAGAAATTCTTAGAGATTTATGTTGGCATAGCCCATACAAATTTCCCTGTTAAACAAAGGTCTGTATCTTTGGTAGTTGCAATCTACTTACCAGCTACTCTTCAGGTCAAAGATGGCCACAATATCCTCCTGTTATAATTTACAGGCTTACAGACCCAAGGCATAGCCTCTTCCAGATATGATTTGCAGCCTCGGAAATACAACAGAGGATTAATGAGTGAGGACCAATCAAATACAAGTGAGTTTCTTGAGAGCAGCTATGTGTCATGCAATTCATATACACCATGGATTTCATCTCGACGTCAAGAAAACAAAATTTCTAACCACCAGGCCAATAGGTAGTATCACAGCAGATGGAGGAAAGATTGAAGTCGTTAATGATTTCATCTTGTCCAGATCCACAATCAACACTCTTGGCACCAACAGTCAGGAAAACAAAAGAGCTACATTGGGACAATCTTCGGTCAAGGATGTCTCTAGAGTGTTAAAGAGCAATCAATACTATCAATAATATCAATCTAGAGACTAAGATGTGCCTGATCCAGGCCATGGTCTTCTCCATTACTTACCATGTATTTAAGAGCTGGACAATGACTAAAGTTTATAGAAGAAGAGCCAATGCCTTTGTGCTCTGGTGTTGGAGAAGAGTATTGAACATACCATGGGCTGCCAAGAGAACAAACAGGTCTGACCTAGAGAGAGTGGAATCAGGTTCTTCCTTAGAGGCAAGGATTTTGAAGCACTGTCCCACAAACTTTGAGTATGTTGTCAGGAGGGGCCAGTCCTTGGAGAAAGACATCATGATCGTAGGGTAGAGGGTCAGGGCTAGGGCTGCGGAGATACTCTCCCTGCCTTTCCCAGAACAGCCACCCAAATGAACCACAGGAAGCAGCAGCTGTAGCTCTCTATTAAGGTTGCAAAATTGTTCTACCTCCATCTCATGGTGATCCCATCTGTTTTGAAATAGAATTATGCTCCACAAGGATTTTAATGGCTAGTTTTTCAGATATAGATCACCAAGATATTCTTGTGAAGCCTCTCTGTATTCTATTGTTGTTGTTGTTGTTTAATGCCGTCGAGTCGTACATGACTCATAGCGACCCTATGAACGAACAGCACTGTTCGTACGTAGAGTTTCCAGAGGCAAGCCATTTCGGAAGTGGATGCCGCTCCTGCTTCCAGCTGTATTCTATTACTTGTTACTATTCTGCATAACGCAGATTGTTGATAGATCGTCCACCAATCCTAATGCCACGATTCACCTCATAGAGCCCAGCCTCTCGGATATTCTGCTCTGCATACAGGTTGAAAAGGTATGGAGATAGGCTGCATCCCTGGTGTACACCCTTCCCAATTTTGAACCATGCAGTGTTCCCTTGCTCTGTTCTGACGACTGCCTCTTGGTCCAAGTGCAGGTTTCGCATTAGCACGATTAAATGTTCTCGGATTCCCATTCTTCTCAGAGTCAGCCACAGTTTGTTGTGATTGTTATGCATCAGAGAGTTGGACAATGACTAGGGAGGATAGAAAGAGAATTGATGCCTTTAAGCTGTGGTGCTGGAGAAGAGTATTGAATGTACCATGGACTGCCAAGAAAGCAAACAGATTCATCGTAGAGAGGATTAAACCAGGCTGCTCCTTGGAGGCAAGGATTCTGGGGCTTCATCTGACCTACTTTGGACATGTTGTAAGGAGGGACAGGTCTTTAGAGAGGGACATCATTCTGGGTAGGGTAGAGGGACAGCGCAGGAGGGAAAGACCCTCTATGAGGCGGATTGATTCAGTGACTGGAGTAATTGGGATGGGTGTGTCAGAGGCAATGAGATTGGCACAGGACAGAGCAGGGTTTAGGGCTGTTGTACATAGGGTTGCTATGAGTCACAAACGACTGGACGGCACATAACAACAACAACAATTACTACTGTTAGGTGTTGTCAAGTCGACCAAGACTCATAGTAATCCTATGATCTACATATCTGGACCTTGCCCTGTCCTGTGCTATCCTCAGCATCTCTGATATTCTCAAGCCCATTCTTCCAGTCACTGTGTCAATTCATCTTGATGAGAAACTTCCTCTCTTTTGCTGACCCTCCGCCTTTCCAAACATAGTGTCTTTTTCCGAGGACTGGCCTTTCCTAACAACATGACCAAGGTATATAAGGCAAAGTTTCACCATCCTTGCCGCCATGGAGCACCCTGGTTAGGCTTTCTCCAAGATATATTTGTTTGTTCTTTTGGCAGTCCCTGGGAAATTCAGTACTTTTCTACAGCATCACGACTAAAGGGCATTGATTCTTCTTCTCTCATCTTTAGTCATCGTTCAACTTTCAAATGTGTAGCAAGTAATTGGGAAGACCATGGCTTGGCTCAGACGCATCTCAGTCTTTAAACTGACATCCTGTTCTTTAGCATTTCAGAAATGTCCTTGATAGTATCTTTCCCAACGTAATATATCCTTTGATTTTTTGACTGCTGGCTCCACGGGTTTTGATTATGGATCCAAGCAAGATCAAACTTGGCAAATTTAATATTTTCTCCATCTGCCATGATGTTACCTATTGATTGTAGTGAGAATGTTTGTCTCCTTGATGTTGAGATGTAATTCTTATTGATGACCATGATTGTCTTTGAACTTCTGCAGCAAGAGTTTCAAATCTTCCTTTCTTTCAGCAAGCTAGGTTGTAGCATTCACATAACGCACATTCATACAGTACTATAACACTATTAGTATCTACAGTACATGTTAATGCCAACAAACTTTTTAACAGCTTGATAAAGTGATAGTTTCCAGCAGAAAATTTAGAAAAGTGACAGAATAATCTATATGAAAGTCTCAGAGGAGATAAACAAGAATGACTAACAAAAGATATGGCAAGAGGACTAGTTGAAATAGGCCAAAAATTCTGAAAAGTTATAGAAAATGTAGTTGCTGAAAAAATAGGGGGCATTTTGGAGATTGTGTGGGTTCTTGAAGGAATTTGGATATTTATTCTGTGAGAGATTTAAAAATGTGAGAGTTTTGAATATGAAATTGGCTTCCTAAGACAGAGGAGCTCGGTAGCACAGTGGGTTAAGGGCTGGGCCATTAGGACCCACCAACTTCTCTGCAGGACAAAAGTGAGGTGATTGGTTCTCATAAAGTTGTACAGCCTCAGAAGCCTTGTAGAGTTGCTATGAGTTAGAATTGACCCTATGACAGTCCTAGTATCTTTCTGTTTTCGTTTTGGTCATGCCGTGATTTGCATTTTCCAAGTGTCTAACTGAGCTACTTGAAGGAGGCTATGATGAAAGCAACTGTTGCAGAAGGTTTAGAATGAAAGCAGGTGCAACAGTTAGAAGGTTAGTACAAAATGTCACAGCGAGGACTTGCAATTATACGGCAAGGAGATGGTAAGAAGAATTAGTTGGACTATAGTCACATTTTGCAGACGGGGTCAACAGATTTGGCAATCCATTGGCTCAGTGGTGCCGATGGTGAGATTATGAAAGGAGTTAGTGTTGGATTGAAAATGTTCATTCCAGGCTACTGAAAGAACAGAGGCATATGAAAAAAATGAGGCCAAATATAGAGGTAACAGACAGGTGAGCTAAACGAGAGAAGTGGACTGGGTATATATTCATATAGAGTAATAATAATAATGGTAATAATAATCTTTTTCCCTGGGGCAGTTATGGTTTTAGGAGCTTTTGTTGCTTTCTTTTCTCAAAGTTTCCAATTTGTCAGCATAAGCTTAAAGCTCTATTTTTGTAAAATAACTCCTCTACCTCAAAAAACAATTGAAAGAAGACAAAAATAACTTGAGCACTGAAAACAAACAGCAGTTGAAGAACACTTTGATTCAAGCAGTAAATTTTGTAGGTTTAAACTTTCTGATTTAAAAAACTGTCTTTTTTTTTGATACCTCTGAATCACCAAATTTGTGACTCAAAGTTGCTTTTAAAGAAATATTGTCTCTGCAAATCACTGACCTGACCTTTTCTGCTGGGATTTCCCTTTAGGTAACTATGTGGAAAAACATCCCACAAAAGCAGTGAATACAATTGAAGAGCAGTGAATACAATTGAAGAGCAGTGAATACAATTGAAGAGCAGTGGATACAATGCCTGACTACCAAATCAAGGCTTGAATTTGTTCTTCAGTTGTGTTTTTTTTTTTTTCCTTTGAGAGATGCCAAATGTGGTCATCCACTTTGGTTTTCTAATTCCACTTTTTTGCAGATTTTCTTGTGCTACTTTCTTCTATTTTTAAACTGGTTTTAGGAATTTCTGTTCTGCAAGTCTGACTTGAGCCTTTCTCCTCTTGGTTTTAGCTTCTTTACAGTCTAGTGCAAGTTCCAGAATCTCTCCAGATATCCATTTTGATCTTTTCTTTCTTCCTTATTTTTGTAAAGAACTTCTTGCATTCTTTATGAACAATACCCTTGATGTCATGCTGGTCTGACTTCCTCTCATTAGTGTTCATGGCATCAAAAGGATACTTGAACTTGTTTTCAAATTCAGTTGTAATAAACTCAAGGTTATATTTTGGCTCTTTTCATTTCCCTCACCTTCAATATCAACTTGCATGTGAGTACTTGGTATTTGTTCCACAGTTAGTTCCCGGCTTTAATTTGACTGTTGGTCAAAATGCAGCTTCTTTCTCCATCATGTCTTTCCACAGATGAAGTTAATTTGATTCCTCTGTAGCTCATCTGGTGAAGGTCATGTGCACATTTATGGGTTTTTCTAAGGGGTATTTGTGATGAATAGATCACCGAATGGACAAAATTCTCTCTTCAGCCTCATTAATGTCACCAAGGCCATATTTCGCCAGTTCTTCCTTGATTCTAACCTCAGCATTCCAGCCATCGATTAATATGAATGCATCCTAACTGCATGTTTGATCCATTTCAGACTACAAAACTTGGGAGACATGTTTTCATGTTTGATCTTAACGTTCGGCATGTGTATTTGAGATCTCTGCTCACAGGTCTTCCTCATGAGTTATCACTGATCTTTTTACTTCAGGGTGGTTGTTGATTCCCTTCAAGATGAGCATGACTCATAGAGACCCTGTGAACTAAAGACCTGAAGCCCCTCTACAACTTTCGACATTTCTCAAAGTGCATAGAGTTTCGGGAAGCAGGTTGTTTAGGAAGTGGATTCTGCTTCCAAATTACTTCAGGGTTTTTGTTGCTGTGTATGGTCATGTAAGAATTGACCCACAGCTGACCCTCTGGCAGGTTTTCTGAGGCAGGTAATTGCACAGAAGGAGATTGCCCATCCTTCTCCCATGGAACAGCTGGTGACCTCGAACCCATGAGCCTTCGGGATTGCAGTGCATTTTCATGCCATTAGGCCACCAGAGCTCCCTTACTTCAGGGTAGATCTTGAAACGTTCTCTGGTCATTTCAAATCAGTCATTTGTTCAGCAATACTAGTGAGAGAGAATGGAAAAGAAAACTAACAAAGTCAGTAAATCAGAAACTGCTCTGGATGATGGTGTGAAATAGTGACAAAAAAACACAAGAAAAACCGACACATCTAAAAAAAAAAAATATAGCAGAAAAGTAGACCCCAGGGGCCACCATAAATCCATCAGAAACTGTGTGCCATATATATCTTTATCTCTATCTCTATCATCTATATCTATACCTATATCTCTATATCTATCTAGCTACACACACATACACACAGGTATATAAGATAAAGATAGGGTCAGACCTTCCTGACCTGTTCATAGTCTGTTATGAACATCTAATAAACCAGTGTTTTTGCTTGCTCTCACCTGGTGTCAGTGTCTTTCATGTATATCTGAGTCAGAACTTTCTAGTTCTTAGTCGAAGAGGCCCCTGGACCTCTTTGGAAATCATTCCCTTGACACTAGGAATGGCAAACTGGAATGAAATTCCACTGATGGTGACACCTTCATCATTAAAAAGAACATTTTCCATTTAGCTTTAAGTTTTCTAAAACCATATATTCAAGTATTTATGTCATCAGTACATAGTTAAGTGTGATTCAACAGCTGCCCCTTATTAGATGAATTAGTTCTCATTTTATTATGCACAAGATTTTCTGCTTTTCTGACCTGATGTTTAATCTACTCACCTACATTTCTAATTGCCCAATGTATAGTCACATCTATTCACACACTGAAGCCGTATCTTTTAACCTCAATTCATCGGAGGGTGCATAGCTGCTTTGGAAAACTTCCCAGAAACTCAGTGCTTGAAAGCTGTCTCTTTGATATATAAATCTTCCCTATCACGTCACATATCTCTATTGCATACAAGTTTGTGTCACATGTTTCCTGAAAATTAAATTTGGGTACATTAGCATAGTTTGAAACCTTTTAGTTAAGCTTAAGTGTTTGGGAAGAATATTATCATGGTTAATCATAAAGGTAAATCTGCATAGGCAAATAAAAAATAAGTGTGCATTAATAATGTGTATGCAGTGTTTCAAGCATTTCTGCTCATACTAATATTCATTTTAATATTGGCCTTATTTGTGGAACAATTTTATATAGTTATTTTTTAAAATCCAAGTATTTTTTATATATTAAAGGGAATGATATTGTACATACCTTTATTAAATTGTTTTTTCTTCTATTATTATTAACTTTAATGAAAATTTACAGAGACTTTGGATTTCCATTCATTCATTATTGCACTTTTCTCCCTGCCCACCCCACCCCCAGTATACTCTTTTCTTTGAAAATTAAAAGAAAAATTATTTCATTGTTTTACAATCCCTTGCCCCACATCCACTCCTTTATTAAACTATTTAAGTCGCAATATTGAACACATTTTTTTTATTTCCTTAAGAAAATTATTGAAAACCAACAATCAGAGGAATAATTTGAAGGTAAGTCCGAATAAGCATAGGGACACTTATTCTAACATGTTTCAGTTTCCAGTTTTGTAATTGCCAAAGAGTTAAATTGTAATCTCATTTATCCGAACATTTTTTATAAGTTATGCATCAAAGTCATAGCACAGGAGGTAGTTCTATGGACTTTAAGCCCAAATTTGGTTTAGTTTTAAAATGTATAATGTGTTTATCATTAGAAAAATGGTTAACACAATACATTTAAGATATAAAAATATATTGGACTTCTTTATTCTAAGAATGTAGCCTTAGAAGGACAAGATTCTTATAATTTTAACAGTTATATTACAGAAAATAAAAACATTTTAAATTCATATTCTCTCTCTTTCTCCCTCTCCCTCTCTTTTCCCCTGTGACTCTCTGTTTTTGTCTGGAATCCTGATGGAAGATTCATAGCACATTGGGCTGCTAACAGAACCAGCAGTTTGAAAGCCACTCTTCCGGAGAAAGGTGATGCTCCCCTCTCAATAAAGATATTCGGCTTCTGAAATCGGATGGAGGTTTGCTATGAATTAGACTCTACTAGATGACAATTGCTTTTCTTATTTTAGAGACAATGGAGTTATTATTCCAAAGCCTTTTCAACACAGTTTCACCTAAAAAATATGACTTGGCTAGCATCCTCAAAAGTGACCATCATTTCCCTCTTCCAGTATTAAACTACTAAAAGTGATTTGAAGTCAAAATCCCCTCCAGCTTACTAATTGTCTTTAATGACTGCAAAACAACAAATACAGATACTATAAACTGTGACTATGAAGATAGTACTGTCTTTTAAATGCATCAATCACACAACATTTTCCCTTTAGTTGGGAAATATCAAGTCAACAGGGAGGACTTGTAACACCAGTATGGACTCTAAAAAACTTCTGGAAGAGCAGAACACTCAAAGCCATTAAAGACAAAATACCCTATCCATTTGAATGACAATAATAGCTTGACACATCCATTAGTACATTAATACTACATGAAGCCATTACTTTGTTTCCACATATCTATTAATACCCTGTTTCCACATAGCTATTAATATAATTACTGTTAATATAGGGTGAAACCTCAATATTTTGAAACTCTAAAAGAGAAATTTTTAAAAAATATTTGAGGAATGCTAGATTTTTCTTTCTTCTTCTTCTCTTGTCTAATTACACTAATAAATACTCACCTGGAGTCACCATCGTTAAGATACAGAAAAGGATGGTTTGCACAATCAAAGGAAAATCCTAGAAATTGAGCTGCAGAAACCTCTGTCAAGACTATGGTTGTAGTGTGGGAACCCATATTTGAGTTGAATTTGCAAGCCATCTCAGTGTTTTACTTTCCTTGTGGCCCAAGCCAGTCATTCTTTAAACTTCTATTTTCTCACTTTAAAAAAAAAATGTTTGATTATATTCACTTCTCAGCATTGCTTTCCAATGATGCCCCCAATTTTAGAACTTAGCATATATCCTGAAACATTGAGGGCTCTCAGTAAATATTAACTCTCAGTATTACCCCCAAATAAAGTTCTCCTGATTAACTCCGCAAGAACTGAAGACTCATCTCCACTTTACAGAAAGCAAGAACTGAAGTTAGCCAGTGGATACAAAGGCAGCAAAGCTAGGCTTCCAAAAAGAAATTATATCCCTTGGTAATACAAAGGGTTAAGAGACTAGTTAATAACTTCATCATTGATACTTGAATCCATCCAGAGACTTTTGTTGTGAAGTGACTGTATGAA
This sequence comes from Elephantulus edwardii, assembly GCF_000299155.1. NCBI lineage: Eukaryota > Metazoa > Chordata > Mammalia > Macroscelidea > Macroscelididae > Elephantulus > Elephantulus edwardii. The sequence goes on along the minus strand of NW_006399751.1, from coordinate 11,779,110 downwards.
AGATGAAGGAACTCGATCCTATCCAGTCCAATTCTCATTATCTGTACCACACCTGAGTCACTGTTATAGTATCTTTCTCAATCCACATCATTGAGGGTCTTCCTCTCCTTCACTGACCCTCCACTTTTACCAGCATGGTAGCCTTTTCCAAGGACTAGTGCCTCCTTACCGCATAACCAGAGACAGCAAGGACAGCTTAGAGACTGTTCTGCCCACGAAATGCCCCACAAAGGCTATCCAATCACATGTCTGAAGATTTCAAGAGCGTTTATTAATTCCACATGTGGAGACTTTCTCCCTCCTTAGGAAGGTTGTGAGGGGAAAAGCCCTGAGCCCCACCCACCCCCCAATTACTTTTATGGCTCTCTGGGTCAGGGGATCAGTCATGTGGGTCGGCTTTTGAGGGGCTGACTACTTTGCCTGCCTTTACTCCTTCTGTGTCACGTAGACACTAGTTAATTCTTTACTTGGCAAGGACAGATAAGACTTTACCTGGGGTTTTCATGTTTGCCTTAAGCAAAGATTTTTTATGGCCCACTTCTGCTTCTGGCATTAATGGTGGTTTATAAAAAATGGGGTTTATGCTGTCCCTTCAGAGACAGCAGCATTAAAAATCCCATGGAGTATAGTTCAATTTTGAATCCCATGAGGACATCCTAAGTTGACATTTACCTGAACACCTAGCTGGTTTTTATTTGGGAATTTAAAATTAGATAGGTAGGAACCTCTGGTGGCATAAATGGTAGCAATTTGTCTTACTCTAAAGATGATGGGTGTCCTGTGGTTGAAATCCACCAGTGGCTCCAAAGCCACAGGAGAAGGATGAACATTCTCCACTTTTTCAATCACTCACAGCCCCAGAAGCCAGAACAAGGATCACCGTAAGTTGCAATCTACTCCAGTGCTTTGAGTATGAGTAGTCAGGTGCCGGACATAATGTCTGCCAGACTGAAAACAGAGCAGCTTCAACAACAAGAAAATAACATCAATCTCTTTCTTTCTTCCACCAGTGTCTTCTTCTGACTGCTTCCTTTTGCCTGTGTCAGGCCACGTGGGAAGGCAGCCAACAGGGCTGTGAAAAACAGATGTCAAAGGGCTGGAGCCAGAGCAGAGTCTATTTAGAGCAAGTGGCTAGGATCAGACGATATTTGACATACTTACTTTCAGATAGATTGGGGATGTTCAAGGTAGAAGAGCCACATGAGGGCATCAGGTTTGTGAGCCATTCTGTTGCTTTAAACTTAGTTCATGATCGCTAGCCTTATAGGTGGTTTAGTTTCATAAAGTGCAAAAATATGAGACTTTCTCCTTGTGCTTGATTTGGGTTCTTCTTCTTGACACTGACCCTGATACTCACTCTACTCCAGCTGTAGAAATTGCTCCACTCTGATGCTTAGAGTGTAAAGGGATGAAGGGAGAGTCAAGACCTCTCAGAGTCAGTCAGAAATGAAAGGAATTGGGGCTACTTCTCTTCAAGTAGCGCTTCAGCACATGTCCAGTTTTGATTACTTCATGTGCTGCCCCAGAGCCATTGTGTAGAAGTCAGACTTGGTTTGATACACGTCTCCCAGCATTACACTCAACCAGAAATTGTTTGCTTATTTTTTTCCACCAAAAAAAAGAAAGCCTAAAGCTTATCTAAACTTTCTCTTTTAAATTTGAGCATGTTTCAAGTCAATTAGAAACTTCATTAATAATAGCTTAGAGCATTTTTCTGATTTATTCTATATTCTCCCCTATTTTTTTTTTTAAAAAAAAAGCCAACCTCAAACAAGTAGACTATATATGATTTTTCAGGTACTTTTTGGTAGTTAGGGCATTGCTTAAGCAAGGCTGATTTGTGATAAGAGGTATCTGTAGTTATCAAGTATCTCTATATATTGTTGTTGCTAGGTACATTGTGTCAGGTAAGACACACTCTCTCATTGCCATCAAGTCAGAATCAACTCATAGCAGAGTGCTGGATTTTGAGGGCTGACCAATTGGCAGCATCAGGATGGATGGTGAAAAGATTGAGATTGTTCACAGCTTTAGTTTGCTTGGCTCCACAATCAACACTCTTGGCACCAGTACCCAGGAAAT
>NW_006399751.1:11773317-11776665 GCF_000299155.1 Elephantulus edwardii | reverse complement strand
GACATCATGCTTGGGAGGGTCAAGGGACAGCGCAGGAGAGGAAGGCCCTCTATGAGGTGGATTGATTCAGTGACTGGGATAATTGGGATGGGAATGTCAGAGACAGTGCAATTGGCACAGGACAGAGCGGAGTTTAGGGCTGTTGTACATAGGGTCGCTATGAGTCGCAAGCAACTCGACAGCACATAACAACAACAACAATAACAACAAATGTCACAGAAGGAGACTGTCCATGTTTTCCCTAAGGAACTGCTAGTAGATTCAAAGCACCAGAGAAGTTCAACCTTTGATGGCTTCCTTTAGATTTTCCTATCCGAGCTACGTGCAACACCACAAGAACGTGTCTGTTCTTGTATCATTCTCCATGTATTGTTAAGATACTTACAGCAAGCTGTTTGGCACTGGCATAATAAAGAGCTTTTCAGCATAATTGGGCTTTAGACTCCCAGGTAAATTTTATTTTGTGTGTGTACTTGTGATTAAAATGTCTGGCAAGAAGCTGGTAGATTTTAGTTGCACAGAAGCAGTTTGGTGCCTCTCTGGCCTAGAAGTAAACAGGACCTCTGTCTCCTGCCATGCTTGGGCAGAATCCTTTCTTTCATATGTCACCCTCTGTAGAAGCATAAGACGAAAGCTGAGAGGAAAGGTCACATCCTGGGCGGACAGCTTGGATCTGTCTGAAAGGAATCTTCATTTGTTTCCTCTTTATGTTATGTTCTTTGAAAAGGGGTGTTTAAGTGATATTTGCTTGCTGCTTGCTCTGTTAGTGGAGAAAAACCATAGGCTGTAGACATGCAGGTCAGTGGAAAACCTCAAGGAGTTCCTCTCACAGAGAATCTAAAGTGTGATGTTAAATATTGAAAGCCATATTTCCTGTTGTGAAGTATATACTTATTAATGTTTTGTTCAGGTTTTTTATTTTAGCAATCTGAAAATACCGTACATTACCAAATGGTGCAAATTGCCTAGTGCTGAAGCAGATGTGAGGAAATACCAAGTCTGGCCTCAGGATCTTCTCCCACTAATAGCATCGTAATAATTACCGAAGCTAGGTTTAGGGCTGTTGTACGTAGGGTCTCTATGAGTCAGAGGTGACTTGATGACACATAACAACAACCACAACAGGCTGTATGTCAATTAAAAGTAGCCAGTTCTAGGGGATGGGATGGATAGAAGAAAGACCATCACTTCCTTTTTCACATATGATTATTAAAATAGGGAACTTGAAGTATCACAAATTGAAAGATTACATTCATAATAAATTTTTTCCTGTAATTTGCAGAAGGATTATTCTGTTTGTTGTTAACTGCCTTACCGACAACAAAAAAGACAAAACCCTGCCATGCATACGAGGCCATTAGCAGTCACTGTTTTAATCAATCTTGTTGAAGATCTTCCTATTTTTCTACGACTTTCTACTTTGTCAAGTATGATGTACTTTTTAGGAACTAATCACTCCTAATACCATGCCCAAAGCCTTGTCAACGTCACTTCTAAGGAGCATTCTGGCTACACTTTTTCCACGACAGATTGGTGGTTCTCCAGGAACGTATTCACCAACACCATAACCCAATGCAACAACTCTTCAGTTTCTTTGTTCCTTGATCAGTTTTCAGATGTATATGAGGTGACTGAAAATTACATGGTTCACGTTCTATGTATCATTTGAGATCTTTTGCAGCTGATTTTTCCAAATACAAATAAGCAATTTCTTGATTGTAACTCCCATGGGCTTTGAGTGTGGATCCAAATGAAATGAAATTCTTTATAACTTTCATCTTTTCTGGATTTCTCCTGACGTAGCTATTGGTCCAGTTGGGAGTATTTTAATTTTCTTTATATTGAATTATAATCTATACTGAAAGATGCACTCTTTCTTCTTCTTCATTCAATTCAAGCCTCCTTTGCCTTTAGCAATTTCTTAATGTGATCCACAAATACACCCACTCATGTATGTTCATGTAACACAAGTAGCATCTTTCTGATATTTTCTGATCCCAGTCAAAATCTCTCTGACATCAGTTATTATATTTCTCATTCCACATCATCCTCTGAGTCCCGGTTGAACTTCTACTTTTTCTTTGTCAAACACATTACTTTTACAATTTTGAAATATCTTCAGCAACATTTTACTTGTACGTGATATTAGTGTTATTGTTCAATAGTTAACTTTTTGTTGGGTTTCCTTTCTTTGGAATGGACACAAATATGAATCTCTTCTCTAGTCAATGTAGCAGGTAATTGTCTTCCAAGTTTCTTTACATAAATGAATGAGCACTTCTAGATCTTTCCAAGTATGATGTCCTTCTTTACGGAATAGTCTTTCCCAGAAATTTTCCAAAGTACGGAAGACGAAGCTTCATCATCATTGCTTCCAAGGAGCACTCTAGTTGCAACTTCTCCAAGACATGTCTGTTTGTTCTTTTGATACCAAGTATATTAATGGTGGATCCAAAAAAGATGAAGTTGTTGTCAGTTTCAATCTTTTCTCCACCTATCATGATGTTACCATTGGTCTAGTGGTGAGAATTTTTGTTTGGGTTTTTTTTAAATCTTTGTTTTATTGACATTTAGATATAATTTATATTGAAAGCTGTCATACAAACAAAGCAAGGGAACACAGCTTGTTCAAATTGAAGAAAGAAGTACATTAGACATGTGCCATTTCACCATATCTTTTTAATCTATATTGGCTGGACCTTATGAATAAGACTCGGGATTGGAGCGAGACTTATCAACAATCTATGAAACACAGATGATGCAATCTTGCTCACCAAATCTGAGAAGGACTTGAAGAATTCTACTGCTGTAGAATGTCAAGGACTGCAGTCTTCAAAATCTCAACATCAAGAAGACAAAGATCCTCACCACTGGGCCAATTGGTAGCATCATGATAAATGGAGAAGAGATTGAGGTTGTTAACAATTACGTCTTGCTCAGATCCACAATCAACACTCTTGTCACCAAACAGTCAGGATATCAAAAGATGAGTTGCTTTAGAAATGATTGCTATCAAAGACCTCTCAAGAGTACTAAAGAGCAACGATGTCAGTCTAGAAATTTAGGTACACCTAATCCAGGCCATGGGCTTCTTATTTGCTTGCCATGTTTCTGAGAGTTGGACTATGACTAAAGATGACAGTAGAAGAATTAATGTCTTTGAGTTATTATACTGGAGAAAAATACTGAACATACCATGGACTGTAGAAGGTGAAGCGAGATTGCTCTTTGGAGGCAGGAGCAGGGATGTTGAAACTTACACACTTTGGGCACATTTCCAGGAGGGATTAGTCCTTGGAGAAGGACTTCATACTTGGAAGGGTGGAGGACCAGTACAGGGGAGAAGTG
>NW_006399751.1:11765659-11771340 GCF_000299155.1 Elephantulus edwardii | reverse complement strand
TAGTAGAGATTAGTGGTGGAACTGGTTTAATGAATATGGAAGGTGCAATGGACATGCGAGGAGCCAGGAAGGTAAAAGTACCAAATCAATAGTAGTTAATTATATAAAACACAATGCACAGAAATGATTACATAAAACAAAATGTACATGCTTGACACAATGAATATGAATGATTGTATAAAAGTAAATGATGGTATAAATAAATAACAGTTAAAAAAAAACCAAGTAAGCAAAACCCAAGGGAAGCTGGAACTTCTAGTCTGTAGCTGGAATTAAGTAGCATTAATTTGAATAAATCTAATTTTAATTATATTGGAAGATCTTTCACTTGCAAAATAAGTGCCTGAAAATGGGAAAGCAAAGAGTTCAGAAACAAAATACTTCTTTTTTTCTTTCCTCTCCAAAAAGGATGTGTCACTTAACCACTGGGGATAAAAATTGCAAAAATGAGAAAACTCATTTTCTATGATCTATGTCTTTTAACAGCAGTTACTGTTATAAATCATGAGAAAAATCTACAGAAGAGTGCCTTTTGCTTTTAGGAGTCGAATGGATAAATGATGATCCCAATTACTCATTCATTTATTCATCCATTCATCCTTCCATCCATAATGTAGTCATTATTCATTTACATATTAAAAAATTTATTTCATACTTATGTTGGGTCTCATACTGGCTAATTGCTGTTGTGAGTTTGGGTGCAGCCATTATCTGTTCTACTGAGTTGGAAATTGGACAAGGTCAGCCTTTTATTATATTTATCGAATGCTTACATAGAAGGGTGTACGAGGCGTGGCACTTGACCCATGTTCTTGTTCTTGTTGGGTGCTGTTGAACGAAGACTCATAGCCACCTTAACCCACATCAAAACCTTGCCATCTATATCTTGCTTCATCCTCAAGATCTTTGCCTTGCTCAAGTCCATTCTTTGAGTCACTATGTCAATCTATTTCATTCAACGTCTTCCTCTGTGTCACTGACCCTTTAATTTTGCCAATATGACATCTTTTTTTCCCTATTTTTTTTTCTAAGGACTAGCACCTCCTAACACCATGCCCAAAGTGTGTGGAACAAAGCTGCTCCATCTTTGTTTCTAAGGAGCCCCCGTGTGGCATTTCCCCCACAACCAATTTGTTTCTTTTTCCTGGCAGTCAACATTTGTACTCAATAGTCTCTGCCAATACCATAGTTCATATTTTGAACTAGAGTTCAGTTGTTTTGTAAGCACGGTAAAGTTGAACAATGAGTAAGGAAGTTCAAGGAAGGATTGACGTCTTTAAATTGTGGTGTTAAAGAAGAGTATGAAATACATCAGATTACCAAAATAGCAAACTAATCTGTCTTAGAAGAAGTGTACTAGTAGACTCTTTAAAAGCAAAGATGGTGAAACTTCAGATCACATACTTTGAGCTTATTCTCATGATTGGCCTCCTTAAAAAAAGGCATCGTGTTGGGAAAGGTGGAAAGGTCAGTGAAACAGAAGAACATCTTCAGTGTGAGGAGCTGACACAGTGACTGAAACAATGGACTTGAACATGGTGGAGATTGAGCATAGCGCAGCGTAGGAACAAACTTTGATTTTTTTTTTTAGTAGAGTCTCTGTGAATTTTAATTTATATGAAAGCACCTAATAACAACAGCATCTTATGTGTCCTAAAAGTTGAATTCAAGTTTAAATTTCCTAACTCTGTCAATGTGTCTCCAATCTCTCACAATCCAATTCTAAAGCCTTTGTGACCCTGCCCACCTTCATGCATACATTTTGTTTTACTTGTGGGCTGAGGATTTAGCTTCTATTGTAGAACGGGGCCTTGCAGTCTCCTTTAGAATTGAGTGCAGAAGAAACCCCAGCTTTAATTAAAATGATAGTATCACCATTTAAAGGCTAAAATACCTACAAGGACACAAGAAATAATGGCCCAGTTTTATGTGGCTTAGCGGGCAGGCTATCGCAAGAATGCTTCTTAAAGTGCCTGGTTTGCTTTGAGAAAGAGGAAGGCTGTTTTTCTAAAGATATGAATTCTGAATCTGATTGCTTCTGTGCAGAACATTTATAGAGGGTTAGGCACCTCTGGCTAGGAAAAAAAAATCACTTTGTGTGAAAAGTTTCTTAGCATGACTGCAATATACGTCCCACCAACTTTCCCCGACCACATTTATAAATGGTAGAGCCACAGAGGAAGGATAGGGAAGGAATATTTTGCAATCTACACAGGGTAGCTTAAAAAAAAAACTAATAAAGGAGGAGGTTTAGGGGGGGGAAATGTGAGTGATTATTAAAGCATACATCTTTCTTCTTTTTCATTTTTAGCTAATAGTCTTGTTCCTTATTTTATGAGAAAAATACAAAGCTTATTTCCACATGGTCAAATCATGGAGTGTTTCTACCTAAACGCATGCTTCTTATAGATAGATAGGTAAATAGATCACGTTTTGTATTTCAGCTTATGAGGATACCTCTTTTTTTTAACAAACATTTATAGGAAGGTAACACAGGGAAGCAAAAATCTTCCCCGATCCAATTCTCACTAGAAATGGGACTATTATAATTAATCCACACCAAGTTGTTGCTTTGTTTTGGATTTTAGTGGAATGCAGAAGGGAATAAAGAATATTTTTATTTGTTTTCTTTTTCTGACACTGGGAACATCCCTTTCTTTCTGCTGGGATGCCACCTGTCCTCAGCAGATGCTTTCTCTATTAATCCTTCAACACTGGCCATTGCCAGCTCATTTCCTGAACACTCAGGGTTCTTAGCAGGAAAACTTCTTTCCTGAGCTCAGCCTCCCCATTACTGTCTCTCATTACTCTTTACATTCCCTGGATATGATATGTTTCATTGCTCCCAGAGCATTTCGGTGAAAATGATGGATTCCCAAAGTCTTTGATAATCTGTAAAATTGGTTGGTGTGCTTCTAAAGAGTAGCGTGTGCCGCCTCTGTATTGCTTTCCTAAACAGGAGGAGAATTGGTTCACTGAAGAAATAAGTCCAATAACCAGTTACATTCGGATGAAACACAAAGAACACCTAAGAAAAATCGACGGCTGTCTAACCATGTGTGTCAAGTCACCGATACTAAAAGATGATGACAATTTAGCACGTATCTTTATTTGCTTCAAAAAATACACACATTCCAAATCTAGTCTCTGATTTTGGGAGCGCTGGTAACTTAGTGGGTAGAGGATCGCATTGCTAATTCAAAGCTGGCACCTTTCTGGCAATTGGAATACTCCAGTGGGAGAATGATGAGAAATCTTCCCCCAGGTCTCTAAAAACCTGATAGAAGGTCAACTAGCGGTTGATTCTGAATTGACAGCAATGAGTAGAATTTGAGTTGAGTCTCTGATTACTATTCCTCTCTTTGTCTCTGTTGGAAATCATACCCATAACGTGTTACTGATCAATTAACTCTGACTCTTGTGATCCCTGCGGGACAGAGCAGCAGTGCCCAAGAGGACAATCAAAGATGTAATCGTTGGAGAAGCAGGTTGTCGCATCTTTCTCCAAATGCTTTGCAGGAGATCCCAAGTCAGCATACAAAATGGTCATGCATACAAACTGAACAGGAATGGAGAATGAATACAACCTTGAGATACACTTTTCCTTATGTTCAACCACACGGTGTCCCCTTGTTCTGTTCACGCGGCTGCTGCTTGTCTATGTTTAGGTTTTGCGTGGGCACAATGAAGTGCTCCAGGATTCCTAGTATTCCCAAGGTTCTCCATAATTTGTTACGAACTACGCAGTCAAATGATTTTCAAATGATGATCAGTAGAAAAGTGAATCTCTTTCACATAGTCTTTTATTTCAGCCAGGATATCCCACTTACCACAAAATCTTACAAATCCATATTGAATTTCTGGTAGTTCCTTGTCACGTCTCTATTCCAGCTATTTTTTTTCAAATAATCTTCAGATTTTGCTTCCATATGATATTAAACAGTGTAATATTGAACATAGTGTTCAGTAAGTTCAGCACTCTATTGCCTCGACTTTGAGGGACTGAGAACAAACATGGATCTCTTCCAGTCAGTGGACTAAAGAGTTTTGCAAATTTCTTGGCATTGGCTAGTGAGCACATTCACGGCTGCATCTGTTGAAACGCTTCAGTTGGATTTAGTTTTTACCAATGCTGTACAGGAAGTGGACACACCAGGGGCTATACAACCTAGAAAATGTTTGAACAAAAACAATGACAAATAGGGCCCTTCAGTAAGTTACCATTCCAGCACACCCAACTGCTGGCAAACTCTGGGCCAGAGACTCCCAGTTCCCGTGGCAAGTCTGCTCTGCCAACATCCACTTGTGGGAAAAGAAAGCCACAAGAGCCCCAGTGTCCATCCTGGCCACACTTCCAGAAGCCAGAGGCCCCTCCAACTGACACTAAGAATCACGACAACCATGTCCTTACCTGTAGGAGAGGCCCAACATGTCTATGTTTTACCATTACGGCAAGCACAACTGCTGGCAACCTCTGGGCCAGAGACCGCCAGTTCCACTGCCAAGTTTGTTCTGCCTACACCCACTTGTGGCAAGAGTAAGACACAAGCACCCGAGTGTTCCATCCTGGACACCTGTGAGGCACACAGAGGCCCCTCCAGCTGACATTAAGATTCCAAAGACACATGTCCTGACCCTGTAGGAGAGGCCCACCATGTCTGTGGTTTATCATTCCGGCACGCCCTACTTCTGGCAACCTCTGGGCCAGAGACCTCCAGTTCCTCTGTCAAATCTGCTCTGCCAACACCCACTTCTAGCAAAAGAAAGCCACAAGCAAATGAGCCATCCTGGCCTTTCTCCAGAACCCAAGGCCCCCTCCAGGTGACACTAAGATACACAAGAAACACAGCTTTACCCTGTTAGCGAGGCCCATCATGTCTGTGTTTTACCATTCCGGCACGCCCAAATGCTGGCAACCTCTGGGCAATGACCCCAGTTCCACTGGCACGTTTGCTCTGCCTACACCAACTTGTGGCAAAAGTCACCACAAGCACCCTAACATTCCATCCTGGCCTCTCGTGAGGAACCCAGAGGCCCCTCCAGCTGACCCCAACACACATATCCTTATCCAGTAGGTGTGGCTCGCCGTGTTTGTGTTTTACCATTCCGCAAGCCCAACTGCTGGCAGCCTCTGGGTCAGAGACACAGTTCCTCTGGCAAGTCTGCTCTGCCTGCACCCACTTGTGGCAAAAGAGCCACAGGCTACCCAGTGTCCATCCTGGCCACTCTTCTGGAAGCCCGAGGCCCCTCCACATGACACTAAACACCCCACACACATGTCTTTACACTGTGTTTCACCATTGAGGCACGCCCAAAGGCTGGGAGTCTCTGGGCAGTGACCCCAGTGCTGCTGGCAAATCTGCTCTGCCTACACCCGCTTGTGGCAAAAGTAAGCCACAGCACCAGAGCCTTCCATCCTGGCCTCTCTTCCGGAAGTCAGAGGTCCCTCCAGCTGAGAATAAGACTCCCAGGACACATGTCTTTATCCTGTAGGCCAGGCCCACCATGTCTGTGTTTTACCATACGACACACACACACACAAATGCTGGCAACCTCTGGGCATGACCCCCAGATCTTTTGGCAGGTCCTTACTGCCTACACCCACTCATGGCAAAAGAAAGTCACAAGCACCCGAGCGTCCATCTTGACCACTCTTCCAGAAGCCAGAGGTCCCTGGTGTC
>NW_006399751.1:11762275-11764007 GCF_000299155.1 Elephantulus edwardii | reverse complement strand
TTCCAAAGACACATGTCCTTACCCTGGAGGAGAGGCCCGCCATGTCAGTGTTTTATCATTCAGGCACGCCAACTGATGGCAACCTCTGGGCCAGAGACCCCCAGTTCCTCTGGCAAATCTGCTCTGCCTACACTCACTTCTAGCAAAAGAAAGCCACAAGCGCCTGAGCGTCCATCCTGGCCTCTCTCCCAGAAACCAAAGGTCCCTCTGGCTGAAGCCAAGATACCCAACACACGTCCTTATCCTGTAGGCGAGGCCTGACATGTCTGTGTTTTACCACTCCAGCAGCACGCCCATCTACTGGTAACCTCTGGGCCAGAGACCCCAGGATCCTCTAACAAGTCTGCTCTACCTACACCCACTTGTGGTAAAAGAAAGCCACAAGCGCACAAGAATTGCATCCAGGCCTCTATTACGGAACCCAGAGGCCCCTCCAGCTGACCTAAAACTTGAATCACACATGTCTTTACACTGTAGGTGAGACCTGACATGACTGTTTTACCAACCCGGCAAGCCCAACTGCTGGCAAACACTGGGCCAGAGACCCCCCAAGTCCTCTGACATGTCTGCTCTGTCGAAACTCAGTTGTGGCAAAAGAAAGCCACAAGCCCGAGCGTTTCATCCTGACCTCTCTCCGGAACAAAGAGGTCCCTCCATCTGACATTAAGATTCCGAAGACACATGTCCTTACCCTGTAGTGCAAGGCCCGCCATGTCTGTGTTTTACCATTACAGCACGCCAAATAATGGCAACCTCTGGGCAGTGACCACAGTTCCTCTGGCAAGTCTGCTCTGCCTGCACCCACTTGTGGTAAAAGTAAGCCACAAGTGCTTGAGCATCCATTCTAGCCAAAATGCTGAAGCCAGAGGCGCCTCCAGCTGACACCAGAACTCCCAACACACATCCTTATCCTGTAGGCGAGGCCTGACAGGTCTGTGTTTTACCATTCAGAAAGCCCAACTACTGGCAACTTCTGGTCCAGTGACCGCCACTTGCTCTGGCAAATCTGCTCGGCCTACACCCACTTGTAGCAAAAGGGAGACACAAGTGCCCGAGCACCCATCCTGGCCACTCTCCCGGAAGACAGAGGCCCCTCCTGCAGACATCAAGACTCCCAACACACATCCTGATCCTGTAGGCGTTGCCCGACATGTGTTCTTCCATTCTGATAACTCCAACTGCTGGCAACTTCTAGACCAGAAATCCCCCAGATCCTCTAGCAAGTCTGCTCTGACTAAAGCCAATTGTGGTTAAAAAAAAAAAAAAAGCCACAAGTGCCCAATTGTCCATCCTGGTCTCTCCTCCGGAACCCAGAAGCCTCTCCAGCTGACACTAAGACTCCCAACACACGTCCTTACACTGTAGGTGACACCCCACATGACTATGTTTTACCAACATATCACGCCCAACTGCTGGCAAACTCTGAGCCAGAGACCCCCAGTTCCTCCGGCAAGTCTGCTCTGCCTATACCAACTTGTGGCAAAAGAAAGCCACAAGCACACAGGCGTTCCACCCTGGCCTCTCTTGTGGAACCCAGAGGTCCCTCCAGCTGACACGAAGTACACAAGACACATGTACTTACCCTGTAGGCAAAGCCCACCATGTCTGTGTTTTACCATTACAGCACACCCAAATGATGGCAACCTCTGGGCAGTGACCCCAATCCTGTGGCAAGTCTGCTCTGCCTATACCAGTTTATGGCAAAAGTAAGCTACAAGTGCCAGAACGTCCA
>NW_006399751.1:11725915-11762175 GCF_000299155.1 Elephantulus edwardii | reverse complement strand
GGCTGACACCAAGACTCCCAACACACATGTCCTTATCCTGTAGGCGAGGCCTGACATGTCTGTGTTTTATCATTCCGGCAAGACCAACTGTTGGCAGCCTCTGGGCCAGAGACAGACAGTTCCTCTGGCAAGTCTGCTCTGCATACCCCCACTTGTGGCAAAAGAGCCACAAGCAACCGAGTGTCCATCCTGGCCACTCTTCTGGAAGCCAGAGGCCCCTCCACCTGACACTAAGACACCCAACACACATGTCCTTACACTGTAGGCGAGGCCCACCATGTCTGTGTTTCATCATTGTGGCACGCTCAAATGCTGGCAATCTCTGGGCAGTGACCCCAGATGTTCTGACAAATCTGCTCTGCCTACACCCACTTGTGGCAAAAGTAAGACACAAGCACACGAGTGTTCCATCCTGGCCTCCTGTGAGGAACCCGGAGGCCCCTCCAATGACATTAAGATTCCAAAAACACATGTCCTTACCCTGTAGAATAGGCCCACCATGTCTGTGTTTTATCATTTCAGCACACCCAAATGCTGGCAACCTCTGGGCAGTGACCCCAATCCTGTGGCAAGTCTGCTCTGCCTATACCAGTTTATGGCAAAAGTAAGCTACAAGTGCCAGAACGTCCATCTGGCCTCTCGTGAGGAACCCAGAGGCCCCTCCAGCTGACACTAAAACTCCCAACACACATGTCCTTATCCTGTAGGCGAACCCTGACATGTCTGTTTTACCATTCTAGCAAGCCCAACTGTTGGCAACCTCTGGGCCAGAGACCTCCAGTTCCTCTGGCAAGTCTGCTCTGCCTAGACCCACTTGTGGCAAAAGAAAGCCATAAGCACCCAATTGTCCATCCTGGCCTCACTTCCGGAAGACAGAGGCCACTCCCAATTGGAGAGGACCAACATGTCTGTGTTTTACCATTGCGGCACGCCCAACTCCTGGCAACCTCTGGGCCAGAGATCCCCAGTTCCTCTTGCAAGTCAGCTCTGCCTACACCCACTTGTGGCAAAAGAGAGCCACAAGGACCCGAGCATTTCATATTGGGTCTTTTCCGGTAACCAGAGGTCCCTCCACCTGACACTGCAACATCGAAGACACATGTCCATAGCCTGTAGATGGGGCCTCACATTGTCTGTGCTTTATATTTTGAGACACCTAAATGCTGGCAAACGCTAGGCCAGGGACTCCCAGTTCCTCTGGCATGTCTGCTCTACCTACACCCACATTGTCAAAAGAAAGCCATAAGCGCACAAGCATTCCATCCTTGCCCTTCTTCTAGAAACCAAAGCCCCCTTCAGCTGACACTAAGTATCCCAAGACACATGTCCTTACCTGTAGGTGAGACCTGACATGTCTGTGTGTTATCATTGTGGCACGCCCAAATGCTGGCAACCTCTGTGCCAGAGACCCTCAGTTTCTCTGGTAACTCTGTTCGCGTTACACCCACTTGTGGCAAAAGAAAGCCCAAAGTGCCCGAGCAGTCGATCCTGGCCTCTGTTTCGGAAACCAGAGGCCCCTTCATCTCACACTAAGACTTTCAAGACACATGTCCTTACCCTATGGGTGGGGCCAAACAGATCTGTATTTTAAAATTCCGGCATGCCAAATGCTGGCAAACTCTGGGCCAGAGACCCCCAGTTCCAATGGAAAGATTGCTCTGCCTACACTCACTTGTGGCAAAAGAGAGTCACAGGCGCCCAAGCGTTTCATATTGTTTCTCTTCCGATAACCAGAGGTCCCTGCATCTGACACTGAGACACCCAAGACACATGCCCTGGTAGTGTGTTACCATTTCAACGCACCCAAATGCTGGGGAACCTCTGGGCCTGAGACCATCAGTTTCCCTGGTAAGTCTGTTTCCCGGTAAGTCCCATTTGTGGCAAAAGAAAGCCAAAAACGCCAGAGAAGTCCATGTTGGCGTTTCTTTCAGGAACCAGAGGCCCCTCCATCTGACACTAAGACTCTCAATACACATATCCTCATCCTACAGGTGAAGCCCAACAGATCTGTATTTTAAAATTCTGACATGCCAAAATTCTGGCAACATCTGCTCCAGAGAACCCCAGTTCCTTTGCCAAATCAGCTCTGCATATACACTTATGTGGCAACAGAAAGCCATAAGCGCCCTAACGTTCCATCCTGGCCTATCATCCTGATGACAGAGGCCCCAAAATGTGAACCTAAGACACCCAACACACATGTTGTGACCCTGTAGACAAGGCCAAACATGTCTGTGTTTTGCTATTCTGGCATGACCAAATGCAGGTAACCTTTGGAATAGAGACTCCAGAAGCTCTGGAAAATCTGCTCTACAAGATACAGACACCTGACTGTTACATCTTGCCTCACTTCTGGAAGCTAGAGACTCCTCCAGCTGACACAAAGACCCCAAGACCCATGTTCGTATCCTGCAGGCAAGGCCCAATATGTTTGTGATTAACAATTATGTATCACCCAAATGCTGGAAACTGTTAGTCTGGGCAAAGAGGGCCAAAGAGAAGAATGAAGAATTCAGAACTCAAATGCTGATGGCCTTGCTTGTTGCAGATAAGAAGAGAAAACGGCCTTGCCTGTCTGGCTAAGCTACCAGGTGGCTTGTAAGTCAGAATGGAATGTCCCTCCCTAAAGACTCTGTTTCTAAAAATCCTCCCCAGTAAGTTCACAGTGTGACTTCCCATCCTGCCTCTCCAGGATGAGGAACTCACCCGGGAGCTCCCCCTCCCCCCTTTAATAAAGCTGCATTAAGCTTTCTCCCGTTCTCTCTGATTTCTTCTTTAAGTCCACTAACCTAACCTAACAGAAACTTCTAGGCCAGAGATCCCTACTCCTTTGACAAGTTTGCTCTGCCTACTTACACTTGTGGCAAAAGAAAACCACAAGCTCCCAAGCTAACGCGTTATATCCTGGCCTCTCTTCGAGAATCCAGAGGCCCCTCCAGCTTACACTAAAACCAATAAGACACATGTACGTAAGACCCTCCATGTATGTGTTTTAAAATTACGGCATGCCTTAACGCTTAAAACCTCTGGGCAGTGACCCCAGTTTCTCTGGAGTGTCTGCTCTGTCTGCACCAACTTGTGACAAAAGTCAACCACAAGTGCCCGAGCATTACATCGTGGTCTCTCGTGAGGAACCCAGAGGCCCCTCCAGCTGACAGTAAGATTCCAAAGATTCCATGTCCTTACCCTGTAGTGGATGGCCGCCAGGTCTGTGTTTTATCATTCCGGCACGCTCTATTGCTGGCAACCTATGAGCAAGAGACCCAAAATTCCTCTGGCAAGTCTGCTCTGTGGACACACACTTGTGGCAAAAGAGAGACACAAGCCCCAGAGTGTCCATCCTGGTCACTCTTTCAGAAGCCAGAGGCCTCTCCAGCTGACACCCAGACTCCCAACACACATGTTCTTCCACTGTAGGCAAGGTCCGACATGTTTCTATTTTACCATCCAGCACATCAAACTGCTGGCAACCTCTTTGCCAAAGATCCCCAGTTCCTCTGGCAAGTCTGCTCTTTCTGTACAAACTTTTGGCAAAAATAAACCACAAGTGGCACAGAGTTCTATCCTGCCCTCCATCTGGAAGCCAGAAGCCCTCCACCTGACACTAAAATTCCCAAGACACATGTCCTTACCCTGAAGGATAGGCCTGACAAGTCTGTGTTTTACCATTATGGCACGCTCAACTACTGGCAACCTCTGGGCCAGAGAACCCCAGTTTCTCTAGCGAGTCTGCTCTGCCTACACCCACTTGTGGCGTAAGAAAGGCACAAGCGCCCAAGCGTCCATCCTGGCCACCTGAGAGGAACCCAGAGACCCTTCCAGCTGACATTACGATTCCAACGATAAATGTCCTGACCCTGTAGGAGAGGCCACCATGCCTGTGTTTTATCATTCTGGAACGCCCTACTGTTGGCAACCTATGGGCCAGAGACCCCAGTTCCTCTGGTAAGTCTCCTCTGCCGACAACCACATCTAAAAAAAGAAAGTCACAAGTGCAGGAGCATCCAACCTGGCCTCTCTTCTGGAAACCAGAAGGCCCTCCAGCTGACACTAGGACTCCCAAGACACATGTCCTTACCCTGAATGCGAGGCCCACGATGTCACTATTTTTCCATTCAGGCATGTCCAAATGCTGGCAACTCTGCGATAGAGACCCTCAGTTCCCCAGGCAAGTCTACTTTGACTACACATACTTGTGGCAGGAGAAAGTAACAAGCACCCGAGCTTTCCATCCTAGCCTCTCTTCTGCAAGCCAGAGGCCCCTCTAGCTGACACTAAGACTCCCAATATACATGTCCTTATCCTGTAGGTGGACCTATATGTCTCTGTCTTACCATTTCAGCATGCCCAAATGCTGACAACTTCTGGGCCAGAGACCCCCCGTTTTCTGGCAAGTCTATTATGCCTATACCTACATGTGGCAAAAGTGGTGACAAGTGCCCAAATGTTCCATCCTTGTCTGTCTTACAGAAGACAGAGGACCCTCCACTTGTCACAAAGACTCCCAAGACACATGTCCTTACCCTGTAGGCGAGGCCCAAAGAGTGGTCTTTTACCACTCTTGCACGCCCAACTACTGGCAACCTCTGGGCCAGAGACCCCCAGTTCCAATGGAAAGATTGCTCTCCCTACACCCACTTGTGGCAAAAGAGAACCACAAGCGCCCGAGCATTTCGTATTGGGTGGCTTCCGGTAGCCAGAGGTCCCTCCACCTGACACTAAGACACCCAGGACACATGTCCTTACCCTGTAGGTAGGGCCCCACATATCTGTTCTTTACATTTAGAGAGACTTAAATGCTGGCAAACTCTGGGCCATGGACCCCCCAATTCCTCTGGCAAGTCTGCTATGCCTGCACCCACATTGTCAAAAGAAAGCCACAAGTGCCCAAGCGTTCCATCCTGGACCTTCTTCTAGAAACTAAAGGCCCCTCCCTACAGGTGACACTTAACACTCCCCAAGACACATGTCCTAACCCTGTAGATGAGGCCCACCTTAATCTATGTGTTACCATTCCAGTGTGCCCAAATGCTGGTAACATAAGGGTCAGAAACCCTCAGTTTCTCTGGTAAGTCTGTTCTGCCTAAACTCATGGCAAAAGAAAGCCCAAAGCGCCTGAGCAGTCCATCCTGGTTCTCTTTCGGGAACCAGAGGCCCCTCTGTCTGACACGAAGACTCTCAAGACATGTACTTACCCTATAGGCGAGGCCTAACAGATGTGTATTTTAAAATTCCAGCATGCTCAAATGCTGGCAACATCTGGGCCGGAGAGCCCCATTTCCTCTGGCAAATCAGCTCTGCCTACACCCTTATGTGGCAACAGAAAGCTACAAGTGCCCAAGTATTCCATCTTGGCCTATCATACGGATGACAGAGGCCCTTCCATGTGATACTAAGACACCCAACACATATGTCCTGACCCTGTAGGCGAGGCCAGACATGTCTGTGTTTTACCATTCTGGCATGACCAAATGCAGGCAACCTTTGGCACAGAGACCCCAGTACTTCTGGCAAGTCCACTCTGCAACATACAAGTGCCTGACCATTAATTACATTCTACCCTCGCTAGAGGCCCCTCCATCTGACCACTAAAAACATGTGTCCTTGCCCTGTATGTAAGGCCTGCCATGTCTGTGTTTTACCCTTACAGCATGCCCCAAAGCTAGCAACCTCTGGGCAGTAACCCAGTTCCTCTGGCATTTCTGATCTCACTATACCAACTTGTGGCAAAAGTCAGCCACAAGCATCCAAGCATCCCCTCCTGGCCTCTCTTCTGGAAGTCAGAGGGCCCTCCAGCTGACACTAAGACTCCCAAGACAAATGTCCTTACCCTGTATGAGGGGGCTGTCATGACCGTGTTATATAATTCTGGCACACCCTACTGCTTGCAAACTCTTTGCCAAAGACCCCCCACTTCCTCTGCCGAGTCTGCTCTGTGGGCACCCACTTGTGGTCAAAGAAAGCCACAAGCATCCGAGCATCCATCCTGGTCACTCTTCTGGAAGCCAGAGGCCCCTCCAGCTGGCACTAAGACACCCAACACACATGTCCTTACACTATAGTTGAGACCGACATGACTGTGTATTACCATTCCAGCACGCCCACTGTTGGCCACCTCTGGGCCAGAGAACTCCAGTTCCAATGGAAAGTTTGCTCTGCCAGCACCTTCTTGTGGCTAAAGAAAGACACAAGGACACAAGTGTTCCATCCTGGCCTCTCTTCCAGAACCCAGAGGCCCCTCCAGTTGACACTAAGATACCAAGACACATGTCCTTACCTTGTAGAAAAGGCCCGCCATGTCTGGGGTTTAACGTTACAGTACACTCAAAAGTTGGCAACCTCCAGGCAGTGACCTCCGTTCCTCCGTTGCCTACATCAACTTGTGGCAAAAGTCAGCCACAAGTGCATGAACGTTTCATCCTGGCCACCCGTGAGGCCCCTCCAGATGGCATTAAGATTCCAGACACATGTCCTTATACTGTAGGAGAGGCCTGCCATGTCTGTGTTTTATCATTCTGGCACGTCCTACTGCTGGGAAACTGTGGGCCAGAGACCACCAGTTCCTCTGGAGAGTCTCCTCTGCCAACACCCGCATCTAGCAAAAGAAAGCCACACCCGCCCAAGCATCCATCCTGGTCTCATTTCCTGAAGCCACAGCTAAGCTAAGACTCCCAAGACACATGTCCTTACCATGTAGGCGAGGAACAACATGTCTGTGTTTTATCACTCCAGCACACCCAACTACTGGCAACCTCTGGGCCAGAGACCCCCAGTTCCAATGGAAAATTTGCTCTGCCTACACCATCTTGTGGCAAAAGAGAGCCCACAAAGGCCCGAGCATCCATCCTGGACTCTCGTGGGGATCCCAGAGGCCCCTCCAGTTGACATTAAGATTCCATTAAGACACATGTCCTTACCCTGTAGGAGATGCCCGCCATGTCTGTATTTTATTATTCTAGCACGCCCTACTGCTGGGAACATATGGGCCAGAGACCCCCAGTTCCTCTGGCAAGTCTCCTCTGCCGACACACACTTATGGCAATAGAAAAGCCACAAGCCCCCGAGCATCCATCCTGGCCTCTCTTCCTGGAAGCCAGAGGGCCCTCCAGGTGACACTAAGTCTCCCAAGACACATGTCCTTACCCTGAATGAGAGGCCAGTGATTTCACTGTTTTTCCATTCAGGCAAACAAATGATGGTAACTCTTGGAGAGAGACCCCCCAGTTCCTCAGGCGAGTCTACTCTGCCTACACCCACTGTGGCAGGAGAAAGCAACAAGCACCCAAGGTTTCCAACGTGGCCTCTCTTCTGGAAGCCAGAGGCCCCTCTAGCTGACACTAAGACTCCCAACACACATGTCTTCATCCTATAGGTGGACCTCCATCTCTCTGTCTTACCATTCTGGCACACCCAAATGCTGACAACTTCTGGGACAGAGACCCCCCAGTTTTCTGACAAGGCTTTTATGCTTACACTCATTTGTGGCAAAAGTGCCTCAGCGTTCCATCCTGGCCTGTCTTGCAGAAGTCAGAGGCTCTTCCAGGTGACATGAAGACTCCCAAGACACATGTTCTTACCATGTAGGGGAGGCCCAACATGTCTGTGTTTAACCACTCCGGCACACCCAACTACTGGCAACCTCTGGGCCAGAGACCCCAGTTCCAATGGAAAGATTGCTCTGCCTACACTCACTTGTGGCAAAAGAGAGCCCAAAGTGCCCAAGCAACACATCCTGGCTTCTCTTTTGGAAACGAGAGGCCCGTCCATCTGACACTAAGACTCGCAAGACACATGTCCTTACCCTATAGGCGAGGCCCAACAGATCTGTATTTTAAAATTCCAGCATGTCCAAATGCTGGCAACAACTGGGCCAGAGATCCCCAGTTTCTCTGGCAAATCAGTTCTGCCTACACACTTATGTGACAACAAAAAGCCACAAGGGAACGAGCATTCCATCCTGGCCTTCTCCTCTGAACCAGAGGCACCTCCAGCTGACACTAAGACCCCAAAGAGACAAGTCCCTACCCTGTGCGCAAGGCCCACCATGTCTGTGTTTTACCATTACAGTACGCCCAAATTCTGGTAAACACTGGGCCAGAGACCCCAGTTCCTCTAGTAAGTCCGCTCTATCTACACCCATTTTTTGGCAAAAGAAAGCCACAAGCACCTGAGTATCCATCCTGGCCACTCTTCTGGAACCCAGAGGCCCCTCCAGCTGATATTAAGACTCCCAAGACACATGTCCTTAGAAAAGGCCTGCCACGTCTGGGGTTTATCACCATAGCACGCAAAAAGCTGACAACCTCTATGCAGTGACCTCAGTGCCTCTGGCAAGCCTGCTCTGCCTACATCAACTTGTGACAAAAGTCAGGCACAAGTGCTCGAGCGTTCCATCCTGGCCTCCCATGGGGAACCCAGAGGCTTCTCCAGCTGACATTAAGATCCTAAAAATGCATGTTCTCACCCTATAGGAGAGGCCCGCCATGTCTGTGTTTTATTATTCCAGCACGCCCTACTGCTGGGTATTCCCAGCAGAGACCCCCAGTTCCTCTGGCAAGTCTCCTCTGCCGACACACACTTATGGCAATAGAAAGCCACAAGCCCTTGAGCATCCTTCCTGGCCTCTGTTCTCGGAAGCCAGAGGGCCCTCCAGCTGGCACTAAGTCTCCCAAGACACATGTCCTTACCCTGAATGAGAGGCCCGCGATGTCACTGCTTTTCCATTCAGGCAAACAAATGATGGTAACTCTCAGAGAGAGAGCCCTAGTCCCTCAGGCGAGTCTATTCTGCCTGCACCCACTGTGGCAGGAGAAGGCAGCAAGCACCTGAGCTTTCCATCCTGGCGTCTCTCCTGGAAGCCAGAGGCCCCTCTTGCTGACACTAAGACTCCCTGTAGGTGGAACTCCATGTCTCTGTCTTACCATTTCGGCACCCCCAAATGCTGCCACCTTCTGGGCCAGAGAACACCAGTTTTCTGACAAGTCTCTTATGCCTACACCCATTTGTGGCAAAGACAGTGACAAGGGCCTCAGCGTTCCATCTTCTTGTCCTATCTTACAGAAGTCAGAGGCCCCTCAGCTGACATGAAGACCCCCAAGACACATGTCCTTACCCTGTAGGCGAGGCCCAACATATCTGTGTTTTACCACTCAAGCACGCCCAACTGCTGTCAACCCCTGGGCCAGAGACCCCCAGTTCCAATGGAAAGAATGCTCTGCCTACACCCACTTATGGCAAAAGAGAACCACATGCGCCCGAGCATATCATGTTTGGTCTTGCGGTAACCAGAGGTCCCCCTGACACTAAGACACTCAAGACAAACGTCCTTACCCTGTAGGTGGGTCCACACATGTCTATGTTTTACATTTAAGGACGCCTAAATGCTGGCAACTCTGGGCCTGGGACTTCCAATTCTCTGGCAAGTCTGCTATACCTGCACCCACATTGTCAAACGAAATCACAAGCGCCCAAGTGTTCCATCCTGGACCTTCTTCTAGAAACCAAAGACCCCTCCAGCTGACACTAAGACTCCCAAGACACAGGTCCTTACCCTGTAGGCGAGGCCCAACATGTCTGTGTGTTACCGTTTCAGCGCGTCCAAATGCTGGCAACCTCTGGGCTTGAGACCCTCATTTTCTCTGGTAAGTCTGTTCTGTCTACACCCACTGGTGGCAAAAGCAAGCCAAAAGCGCCTGAGCGGTCCATCCTGGCATCTCTTTCTGGAGCCAGAAGCCCCTCCATCTGGCACTAAGACTCTCAAGGCACATGTCCTTTCACTATAGGCGAGGCCCAACAGATCTATATTTTAATATTCCAACATGCCAAATGGTGGCGACATCTGGGCTGGAGAGCTCCAGTTCCTCTGGCAAATCAGCTCTGCCTATACCCTTACGTGGCAACAGAAAGCAACAAATGCCCAAGCCTTCCAACCATGCGCTCTCCTGTGAACCCCCTCCAGCTGACACTAAGTCCCCAAAGACACATGTCCCTACCCTATAGGCAAGGCCTGACATGTCTGTGTTTTACTATTCTAGCACACACAAATGTTGGCCAACTCTGGGACAGAGACCCCACATTTCTCTGGTAAGTCCACTCTACCTACACACATTTGGAAAAAGAAAGCCAAAAGCTCCCTAACGTTCCATCCTGGCCTATCTTCTGGACGTTAAAAGCGCATCCATCTGACCCTAAGACACAGAAGACACATGTCGTCACCCTGTAGGCGAGACCCGACAGGTCTGTGTTTTACTATTCCAGCATGCCCAAATACTGGCAACCTTTGACACAGAGATTGCAGTACCTCTGGCAAGTCTGCTCTGCAAGACACAAGTGCCTGACCGTTACATCCTAGCCTCACTTCCGGAAGTCAGAGGCCCCTCCAGCTGACACTAAAACTCCCAAGACACAAATCCTCAGCCTCTAGGTGAGGCCAAAAAACTCTGTGTGTTACCATTCTGGTGTGCCCAAATGCTGGCAACCTATGGGCCAGAGACCCCTAGTATCTCTGGTAAGTCGGTTCTGCCAACACCCATTTTTGGCAAAAGAAAGCCACAAGCGCCCAAGCACCCATCCTGGCCTCTCTTCCGGAAGCCAAAGGGCCCTCCAGCTGACACTAAGACTCCCAAGACACATGTCCCTACCCTGAATGCTCATTCCTCGATGTCACTGTTTTTCTATTCAGGCAAATCCATATGCTGGCAACTCTGGGACAGAGACCCCCCCAATTCCTCAGGCAATCTACTCTGCCTACACCCACTTGTGGCAGGAGAAATTAACAAGCACCCGAGCATCCATCCTGGCCTCTCTTCTGGAAGCTAGAGGCCCCTCTTGCTGACACTAAGACTCCCAACACACATGTCCTTACCCTGTAGGTGGACTTCCATGTTTCTGTCTTACCATTTCGGTGCACCCAAATGCTGGCAACTTCTGAGCCAGAGATCCCCAGTTTTCTGGCAAGGTTTTTATGCCTACACCCATTTGTGGCAAAAGACAGTCACAAGTGCCTTAGCATTCCATCTTGTCCTGTCCTACAGAAGCTAGAGGCCCCTCCAGCTGACACGAAGACTCCCAAGACACATGTCCTTACCCTGTAGGCAAGGCCCAACATGTCTCTGTTTTACCACTCCAGCACGCTCAACTACTGGCAACCTCTGGGCTACAGACCCCCAGTTCCAATGGAAAGATTGCTTTGCAATTTTTGGCAAAAGAGAGCCACAAGGGCTGGAGCATTTCATATTGGGTCTCTTCCGGTAACCAGAGATCCCTCCATCTGACACTAGGACACCCAAGACACATGTCCTTACCAGGTAGGTGGGGCCTCACATGTCTGTGTCTGACCATTTTGGTGCGCCCAAATGCTGGCAACCTCTGGGCCTGAGACCCTCAGTTTCTCTGGTATGTCTGTTCTGCCTACACCCACTGGTGGCAAAAGAAAGTGAAAAGCGCCCGAGCAGTCCATCCTGGGGTCTCTTTCGGGAACCAGAGGCCCCTCCATCTGACACTAAGACTCTCAATACACATGTCCTTATCATTTAGGCGAGGCCCAACCGATCTGTATTTTAAAATTCTGGCATGCCCAAATACAGGCAAAGTCTGTGTCAGAGAACCCCAGTTCCTCTGGCAAATCAGTTCTGCTGACCCACTTAGGTGACAACAGAAAGACCCAAGCTCCTGAGGGTTCCTTCCTGGCTTTCTCTTCCAAACCAGTGGCCTCTCCAGGTGACAAAAAAGACCCCAAAGACATATGTCCCTACCCTGTTTGCAAGGCCTGACATGTCTGTGTTTTACCATTACAGCACACTCAAATGGTAGCAAACACTGGGTGAGAGACCCCAGTTCCACTGGTAAGATTGCTCTACCTACAAACATTTGTGGCAGAAGAAAGCCACAAGTGCCCTAACGTTCTATCCTGGCCTATCACCCAAAAGCCAAAGGCCCCACGTGACACTAAGACACCCAACACACATGTCCTGATCCTGTAGGCGAGGCCTGAGATGTCTGTGTTTTACCATTCTAGTACACACAAATGCTGTCCAACTCTGGGACAGATACCCCCATTCTTCTAGTAAGTCTGCTCTACCTACACCCATTTGGCAAAAGAAAGCCACAAACTTCCTAACGTTCCATCCTGGCCTAACTTCTGGAAGGCAAAGGCCCAACCATCTGACCCTAAGACACCGAAGACACATGTCCTCACCCTGTAGGCGAGGCCCAACACGTCCTGTGTTTTACCATTCCAGCATGCCCAAATGCAGGTAACCTTTGGCACAGAAACCGCAGTACCTCCTGCAAGTCCGCTCTGCATGACACAAGCGCCTGACTGTTACATCCTAGCCTCACTTCTGGAAGAGCCAGAGGCCCCTCCAGCTGACTCTAAAACTCCCAAAGACACATGTCTTACCCTGAAGGCGAGGCCCGACATGTCCGTGTTTTACCATTCCTGCACGCACAAATACTGGTAACCTCTGGGCCAGAGAATCCCAGTTCCTCTGGCAATTCCGCTCTGCCTACACCGACTTATGGCAAAAGAAAACCACAAGTGCCCGAGCATTCCATCCTGGTCTTTCTTTCAGAATCCAGAGGCCCCCTCCATCAGACACTAAGAGTCTCAAAACGCAAGGCCCAGCAGTTCTGTATCTTACAATTCCGTCACTCCAAATGCTTGCAACTTCTGGGCCAGAGTCCCCAGTTCCTCTGGCAAGTCCGCTGTGCCTACACCCACTTTTGGCAACATAAAGGCACAAGTTCTGGAGGATTCCATCTTGGCTTTCTCCTCCAAAAACCAGAGGCTCCTGCAGCTGACACTAAGACTCCAAAGACACATGTCCCTACCCTGTAGGCGAGGCCCGACATGTCTGTGTTTTACCATTCCTGCACACACAAATACTGGTAACCTCTGGGCCAGAGACCCTAGTTCCTCTGGTAAGTCCACTCTGCCTAAACCCACTTGTGGCAAAAGAAAGCCACAAGGGCCCGAACATTCCATCCTGTACTCTCTTCCAGAAACCCAGAGGCCCCCCAAGCTGAAACTAAGACTCCCAAGACACATGTCCTTACCCTGTAGGTGGGGACTGAAATGTCTGTGTTTTACTCTTCCGGCAAACCCAAATGCTGGCAACCACTGGGCCAGAGACACCCAGTTCCTCTGACAAGTTTGCTCTGTGTACACCCACTTGTGGCAACCGAAAGCCACAAGCATCCAAGCATTCCATCCTGGCCTCTCCTCCAGAAACCAGAGGCTCCTCCATCTGGCACCAAGACTCTTTTTTGCTTAAAATAAGACTCAGACACCTGAGACATTTTTTAAAAATTTAATTTAATTTTTTTTTATTTTATTTTATTGATTTTGTGTGAGTACACCGGCAAGTCAGATCTGACTGGTCCAGGAAGGAGGAGATTGTCCCTCCTTCCCCGGTGGCACCAAGACTCTTAAGACACATGTCCTTACCTTGTAAGCGAGACCTGACAGGTCTGTGTTTTACCATTGCAGCACTCCCAAATGCTGGCAGCCTCTGGGCCAGAGACCCCCAGTTCATCTGGCAAGTCTGCTCTGCCAGCACCCACTTGTGGCAAAAGAAAGCCACAAGCGCCCGAGTGTCCATCCTGGTCTCTCATCCTGAACCCAGAGGCCCCTCCACAGACACTATGACTCCTAAGACTGTAGTGGTGGCCCTACAACTACAATAGTTGGTAGAAATTATAATTTTTTTTTTTAATTTTTGGATTTAGCTGTTGTATTAACAGGACTTCCTTGTAAGTATATGGATAGCATCCTATCACTTATAGTATTGTATTTCTGGACAGAGTTTGAAATTCCATTTTTTATATTATAACATCATTCCTCTTATTATTTTTCTTGTTTTTCTTAAGGCTGCTTCCATCTGAAAGAGCATCCTTCTGTAAGCCCTGCTTTTCCTCCTGTAGGCTGTCAGAGAACAGCGGAACAGCCAACACACACAACTACTGTTTGGGCATAGCTGATGACTGTGGTGATTTTGTAGCATCTTGGACATTTCACGTCCATGCAATAGGAATTGGCGCTCTTCACCAGGCACTTCTTCTCGTGTTTTCCTCTTTTCTTCTGGAGAAGGATGAAGGAGATCCTTCTTTGCCAGAGGCATGCAGGCATGCAGAGGACCCTGCCAGAAAGTGGTTTCATACTTTCTATATTCAAATTATCAATGGATGTCTGTAGCTGTTTCTCCTCACTTTAGTTCTTACAACATTGGCAGGTGAAGGTCCCTTCATACGTGGGAGTTCGCTTCATCTCTATCATTATAGTAGACTGCTTTGCAGAAGCAGCTCTTCCCCACTTGCACATCTAAGTCCTTACAAACAAAGGGGCTCAACTTCTCGCATTACAGCCAAGAATGGTTTTTCCATTATTCCCAGGGTTTTGGAGGCCTGCAATCTCATAAGTGGATGGCCAATCCTGCTTCTTAACTGTTGTTACTGTGGAAACTCCATTGAAACATGTCGTGCATGATCCTGATGGTATATGAAATACAAACGTCATCATTCCCAGCCTCACATCCACACTCAAGCCACCATCATACAGCAAACTGATAGATAAGTGGTGGAACGCTAAACTAGAAAAATACAAATTTGCCCCAATTTTCCTTATCATCACCTCCTCTGAAGCTCATTGGAAACATTCTCGAAGGCTTGATATAAAATGAACAGATGTCTTGCTTTTTAATTTAATTTCTACTTAATTTTATGCAAGGACTAACCATTTTTCTTAAGTCATTTTTATTACAGTTCATACAAGAAAGAAATCTCACAAGTAATTACTTCACAAAACTTGAGGGAATAAATCACAAAACTTTAGGATTAATAGGAAATGCAGGCATGAATCTTCCTCACATGCCAGGAGAGATCCTCCTAAAATAATACAATATGTTGAAGGAGGGAAAGGGTGGAATGAAAATGAAAGATCTTCTTGTCTAAGTCTCTCTCTCTCTCTTTTATTTTCCCAGGGAAAAATTTAGGGTCATACAGAGTAAGAAGTCTCCTTGAATCCCACTCTTTTATTAATGGTATTCTACTGTGTTATGTATCAGGTTGCATTTTCCAGATACCTTGGGGATGGATATTATTAAACTGGAAGAAGCGTTAAGTAATTTGTCCATGGCCCTCGATAGTTTATTGGTTAAATGAAGACGAATGATACAGATCTCATGGGGAACAGTAAGCATTAAACAATAAGATTTACATGTACTTAGTCCTTCTGGCAGCAGCCCTCTTAACCACAAGGCCTTGCACCTCTGATGGTTTGGATCTAGGAGTGGATCCAGGGCAGAAAGGCAACCAGTATTCTCCTCTCATTAAAAGATTTACAAATTAGAACCTGGATAGAGGGTCACTATGATTCAGAATGGACTAATGACACTGTCAATGAGTCCTTAGCGTGTGCCCACCCTTCTACAGGGTATGTTACATACCCTGATTTTACAACCACTGATTTTATCTGCCACTTTTCCCAAGACATACCGAAACATACTGAAATAATACCAGAAAGGGATTGTGTTTGGGTATCAGTGGATCCAAGTTCTGCAACTGGGATTGAACCTTGGGGAAAAGGAAGATGAAACAAACAGTTGTTAGCTTATTCTATTTCTGTTAAAATATATTTGCTACAGTTCAACATTTAGGATTTGGTTTTGATTCCTTGGAGACCACTCTTTCACTTCTAAGATAATTTCCCTCAGGCGTATGTAGGGGAAAACAAGTTTTTGAAAAAAACATAACATCCCAGTTATATATACTAGAGTGTAAGTATTTTTCCCCCAAAGTAACTGTCAATATTTTCTACAAGGGGTCTATCAGCAGTAAAAATGCAAAATTATCTAAGATTATAAAAGCACAGCAAACTTGCTCAGAATTTATTTGAGATACTATTTTTCCCTTTGAGAAAGCCACTTGGTGGAGTTGAAAAGGTAGTATATTTAAAGCTACCGAACTAATATTGACAATTAAGATAACTTATTTGCACACAGGTCATAATTAATCAGAGCCAATTTGGTTGCATCAAGTAACAATAATTTAGGTACCTAAATGCTTGCTGCAGAAGATTAAAAAGACTACAGCCTTCTATATGAATTACCTCTCAACAGCAAGAAAACCAATGTCTTCACCAAAGGACCAATACTCAACATTATGATTGTTATTGTTGTTAGGTGTTGTAGATTTGCCTGCTACTCTTAGTGACCCTATGTACAACAGCCCTTAAAACTGCTCTACCCTATGCCAATCTTACTGTCTCTGACACACCTGCCCCCATTACCCCAGTCACTGAGTCAATCCATCTCTGAGGGACATCCTCTCCTGCACTGTCCCTCCACCCTCCAAAGCATGATGTTCCTCTTCAAGGACTGGTCCCTTCTTGCAACATGTCCAAAGTGTGTCACATGAAGCTTCAGAATCCTTGCCTCCAAAGAGCAGCCTGGCCCAACCCTCTCCAGGATGAACTTGTTTGTTCTCCTAGCAGTCCATGGCATCATTATGATAGATGGAGAAAATATTGAAGCTATCAAAGATTTAATCTTCCTTAGGTCAACAATCAACACCATTAGTGCACTTAGTACCAGTAATCAAGAAGTCAGGATACATATTGCATTGGGCAAGTATACTGTCAAGGACCTCTCCAAAATGCTGGAGAGCAATGATGTCAATTTGAAGACCAAGGTGAGCAGGATTCAGGCCATCGTCTTCTCAATCACCTGAATTAGAGAGCTGAACAATTAATAAGGATGACAGAAGAATAATTGATGTCTTTGAGTCGTAGTGTTGGAGAAAAACACAATATCTCGTGGACTGCCAAAAGAACAAACAAATATGTCTTGAAAAAAGTGCATCCAGAGAGCTCCTTGGAGGCAAAAAGATGAAGCTTTGTCTTTCACAATTTGGACATGCAGCTAAGGGGGGGGGGATTTCTTAGAAAGGGACATCACGATTGAAAAGATGGAGGGTCAGCGATGGAAAGGAAAACTTCCTATCCATTCAGGCGGTGGATTGACATGGTGACTTCAGCAATGAACTTGAATATGTCTGAGTTGAGGAGGATGGCAAAAGACATAAGGTCACTATGAGTCATACTAGATTTGAAAGCACCTAACAACAACAGCAATGAATTTCCTTATCTGCAAAGATTCTTGAAAGCAGTGTGATTTACAGACATCATTATTTATTAATACAAGAAAGTTCAGAATTGACAGCCTACCACCCAAACCCAGTTCTATTTTCACTAAGCCATTATGGTCTGCCCAGAGTTTAGCTGTATTCTGCATATAAAAAAATATTCATGTGTATATCTTAAAAGTGAAACTTGAAGAAATGTCAACATTTAAGTATGTATTATCAAAGAAGGAAGCATGTTAACTAGACTAACAAGAAGCAATGTCAGTATTATAGAAAACTGCAAAGGAATAATTAAGTCATGAAACTTAAGGATAATCACAACTTTAAGAAGAAGGATTCATTAATAGTGTTGAGCTTGACAGTGAAGGAGATGATACCTAAGATAATGGGTTGTAGATATATTTGAGAGAAGATGGTCTTGCTCTTCACTCTTTTCTTTCCTAATTAAAACTTAGAGATGGGAGGGAGGGACAGGGGGGAAAACATATTAGATGTGGAAAGGTATATGTGTAAGTCGTCTATTTAGAAGCTCATTTCCTTTAAAGGTAAAATGCTGCCAATCAGATTCAGACAGCTGTTGCATAGAGACACTTGGCAAAGTTATCTCATTTTTCATGAGAGACAGAAAATGGAAATGATTTTGTGATAGATTCCATTGTTTCTAGGAACACATTTGGATAAAATAAAGCAAGTGTTTCAGCGGAGAGAGCCATTGAAGTATTATTGTCAACATGTGAGAGTAGAGCAGAGTGTAAAATGAAATGTCCTAACACACTGCAAGCCAGATGATTTCTTCTTTTGTGGGACTGCCCAGGAAATTTGCCGTAGAGAGGACGAGAGAGCAAAGAAAGGAAATCTCGTGAGCACTAATTACAAGATGTGGGGGTTGGAAAGACAAACCTAAAGGGAAACATACAAGGCAGTAGCAGAGAAATAAAGACACCCATGAAAGTGCAGTGAGGACTAGAATATTTAAGAGAAAAGAAGAGTTGACTGGATCAAAGTAAGTCAACTGTTCACAAAGGCAGAAACTTAAAGGGCTCATTGAATGTATCGCTCACATTCGGTCGATTATATGTTAAGGATACCATATCAGTAGTTTGATGTTAACAAAATGAGATTCATAAGCATTTGAAATTAAGGGATAGAACATAAATTGGGAGCTGATGTGAAAACAGAAATAGACCTACCTGTAATTGTCTACTATTCCTTCCTATCAAATAATGTCCCACGAGACCCAAAACAATTTTCAAAACTAATTCACCGTGAAGGAAGTCAAACAGTGATGGGCAGGTGAAAAGCACTACACCCATGATGATAGGTTTGGCATATGATGTTTTTATATGCATTTTGTTGTGGTTGTTAGGTACTGTTGAATCAGAACCATCTCAAAGCTCACCTTCCAGCAGGTTTCCAGAGTCAGTAAATCTCACAGGAGCAGGCAGCCCATCTTTTTCCTGTGGAGCAGCTGGTGGATTTGAACCATATGCCTTCAGAGTGCCAGAACAGTTCCTTACCACTAGGCCAAAAGAACTCCTATTTTACTATTATTGTGTACTATTGAATAGAACTGACCCAAAGCTGACCCTCCAGCAGGTATTCAGAAGCAGTAAACCACAGGAGAGGAGATTACCCATCATGCTAGAAGAAAGAAGTATTTGCCCTTTTGTAAATGAGTTAGTTTACTCAGCATATCATCTTAAGTTGTGTAGTGCTTTAAAAGTTTGTTGTTTTTCAGTGCTGCATAGTATTCCATTGTGCGTATATACCACAGTTTTTCTATCCCTTCACTTTTTAATTAAGCACTTGGGCCATTTCCATCACTTTGCTATTGTGAATAATATTCCAATAAACATGTGTATTCATACATCTGTTAGCATCATGGCTCTAGTTTATTTAGGGTAGAGTCTCAATAGTGGTACAACTGGGTCAAAGAATATTTTTATTTCCAAATTTTTGAGAAAGAGTCAGATTGTCTTCTATTGTACCATTTTGCATTCTCACCAGCAATGTCTGAGAGTTCCAATCTCTGCATATCCTTGCCAGCATTTGGTATTTGCTGTCCTGTTGAATTTTGCAATTGTTGCAAGGGTGAGATGATATCTTATTATTGTTTTGATTCGTGTCTCTCTAATAGCTCACTAGTTATTTTTTTCATGTGTTTACTGGCTGTTTGACTTTTCTTCTTCATGTCTTTCACTTCAGTTAAGTGTCCGTAGCTTCCACCCATTTTGCGACTGGATTGTTTGAGGAAATGACAGTCTCATTAACAAATGGTGCCGGTAGAATTAGATAACCTCTTGCAGAAAGTGAAAGCAAGACCCACATTTCAAACCATAAATAGAAACATACCATGTAAAAGCAAAGACTGTAATGTTCATCAGAGAAAAGTTAGAAAGAACTCTAGAAGTCTTAGTCTACGACATAAATAGACTTCTAAGCATAATGAAAACCCTACAAACATCTTCTTTTATTTTCATAAAATAAAATGCAAGAATGGGACCTTCAAAAAATAAAATCTTTATGCACATCAAAAAGCACCTTTAACAAGGTAAACAGTCTGGGAAAATATTTGGCAATGACATATATGATAAGGAAATCATATCTAAAATTCATAAAAGAAAGCATTTTAAACAGATCAGTTTGGTCAAAAGAAAAAGAATGGCATTCAAGAGACTAGCACAAGATAGAGAGGAAAAGCATTTGATTGTCAGGAGAATTTTAACGCCACTCTGAAAATCACAATATTATAATCATAGCAAGTACTTTTTACTGAGCAATCTCCAAGAATTATTCATTGTGCAAATCACTGGGCACAAATCACTTCCAATTCTTGTAACAATACTACTAGAATGATGTGATGCTCGCCCTTGCAAGGGGCATGATATTGAGACAAACTGTAGCAGTCAAACTTTGTGACTCGCACTATCCACTAGGATTGCTATTCATTAGAGAGCTCCTAGTGGCTCAGTTGTAAGGAACTCAAAAGTGGGTGGCTCGAATCCACCAGCTGTTCCATGTGAGGAAGATGGACAATCTCCTACTATGCAGTTTGTAGACGCTGAAAACCCACTGGAAGGTTAGCCATGAGCTGGTTCCAATTCAATGGCACATAACAACAATAAGCTATCATGTCATGTCCCCAACATTATAGCCTATCACACACATTTGCAGTACAGAGGTAACTCATGGTTGCTGTGATGCTGAACACTGTGACACTGATGAGTCAAATGTGAGAATGGTTGCTCATGGTGGACAGTGTTTGGTGAAGCTCCCCGATTAAAACAAGCTTGGAAGCAGGAGTGGCATCTGCTTCGTAATAGCCTGCCTCCAGAAATTCTATGAACATGGAGAAACTATGAAAGTTATACAAGTGTCTTTCGCTTATAGGGTCACTATGAGTCATCTATGACTCAATGGCTCTTAACAAAAACAACAACAACAACAACAACAACAACTACATCATACACTTTGATATCCTCTCAGACTATTCTTTTATTTCAGTTGCAGCCAGGGAAGGAGTTCTCAAGTCTGATGAGTGTCACATCTGAATTTTTTTGTCCTACCTCCCTGGTTCACACTTTTACACAATTTATTCAAAGTTGAGGTTTTTTGTTTCTTTGTTGGTTTGTTTTGGGGTTTCCCCCACCTCCCGATTTATCATGTAGGCCAAAAGCATAAGGGCATTGACAAGTCAGTCAATGGAGAATAAGGCTCATGAACAAATTACTCTTTTTGGAGGGACGCACGTTCTATCATCAGTAGATATGAGCCCCAGATGTGTTACTGTGGGAACCAAGTCTTCTTTATAAGACTTATTTCTTGAGAATTATAACTAGTACGCCTCGCAAAGCTGTACAGATTTCTGAAGGTTCTCAGCATTTAATCTAGATATAAGAACATGCTGGTGTCTCACTTAGATGCCCATTACATGGCAATTGTCCAATCCAAGATAATTGGGTATTTTGTGGAAATGATAAGAATTCTGGTATCATGGGATATATTCAAATGTCAGAGTTGGGAAAAACGCGGTGGAAACAAGGAGATCCCGAAGGTGTCTCCTTGACAATAATATTAGAATGCATGCTCATCCTTGCAAGGGGGTATGTCACTGAGACAGACTGTAGCAGCCCAATTGGGTGACCTACACTATCCACAAGCGATGCTATTCATCAGAGAGCTTCCAGTGGTCTAATGGTAACTGCACTGAAGAGTCCAGACTCTTATCCAACACGTTCGTCTAGAAGTTATTGTGTGACATAGAGATTTCTCACAACTGAGAAATCATCTCAGGATAAAAGAGAGTCAGGTCTTCGATATTGTTGTTGTTGTTGTTGTTGTTGTTATGTGCCGTCGAGTCGTTTGCGACTCATAGCGACCCTATGCACAACAGCCCTAAATCCTGCTCTGTCCTGCGCCAACCGCACTGCCTCTGACACACCCATACCAATTACCCCAGTCACTGAATCAATCCATCTCATAGAGGGTCTTCCCCTCCTGCGCCGTCCCTCTACCCTCCCAAGCATGATGTCCCTCTCCAAGGACCTTACAACATGTCCAAAGTATGTCAGACGAAGCCCCAGAATCCTTGCCTCCAAGGAGTAGCTTGGTTTAATCCTCTCCAAGATGAATCTGTTTGTTTTCCTGGCAGTCCATGGTACATTCAATACTCTTCTCCAGCACCACAGCTCAAAGGCATCAACTCTCCTTCTGTCCTCTCTAGTCGTTGTCCAACTCTCTGATGCATAACAAACGATTGCAAATACCATGGCCTGTATCAGGTGTACCTTAGTCTCCAGAGAGACACCGTTGCTCTTGAGTACTTTAGAGAGGTCCCTAACAGCAGACTTTCCCATCGTGATACGCTTTTTGATTTCCTGACTGCTGGTGCCAAGAGTGTTGACTGTGGAGCCGAGTAAACTGAAGCTGTGGACAATCTCAATCTCTTCGCCATCCATCCTGACGCTGCCAATTGGTCCAGTGGTGAGAATCTTTGTCTTCTTGACATTGAGCCTCAGTCCATACATTCAAAACGTACTTCACTTCCTATTGGTCAAGGGGTCTCCTGGGTCCCAGAATTTGCTGGGTTTCCCCTCAGTAGTCATTGCTTCCTTTGCGATTTCAGCAGTATTTTTGATGGCTTTGACAGTTAAAACTTGCCTGCCATTTCCAAAGCACCATACAATGAAGAAACAGCTGAGTGCTTGATTTTATAAGTATTTTCAAAGAAAAGAGAGGCATTCACTCTCAGCGTTGTCATTCCTTATCTTAATGAGCCTTAAATTGATAGATTAACCGAGCCAAACTTATGAGATTTTTCTGTTAAACTTAATAAAGGTTTTACAAATGGATTTGACATAGAGTTTGAATGCCCACTTAAAATACTGAATCATTTGAGACCAGGGAAGAGGGTTATTAAAAGAAACATTGCAGCACCCAAGGGCAAAATACCTTTGGAAAACTCAGGGAAACAAAATGTTTAAGTAATGCAGAGCACAAAATTCTACAGACTGGAAGTGCAACTTATAGAAAATAATGTCTGTGTAGCTTACGAATCAGAATCACAGAGTCCTTTATAAAAAAAAGTTCAGGAGAAAAACAATCCAGAAAATAACAGCATAATAATTTCCTTTCATTAGCATGATTTTGAGGCTAGCAAACTCCTCTGACAAGATGTCCCTCTTTGTTGCTGTGTTTGATTGTGAGGTGATGAGTCTCGAGCTGATTTTAATGGAAAGAGTGAGGGAAACTCTTTTTTATTGAGGTTGAATCTGTTGCTGTACGTCCATAGAGTCGGGACTGACCTATAGTTGACCCTGCAGCCGATTTTCAGAGGTAGTTAAGCTCATGAGAGGAGATTGTCCATCTTTCTCCCACAGAGCAGCAGGGAGATTCAAACCATGTGCCTTTAGAATCCTAAAGCACAGTTCTTACCACTAGGCCACCAGACTCCCTGAATCTGGTAATTCCATAAACAATGTCAGAGGAAGAGAAGAAAAAAAATTAAAAGAAGCAGCATAGAACATTTTGAGGAGACTATGACTTGGAGACCTGAGGTAACACAGACAATTATCACATTCAGCTGTGAACCAAAAGGTTGGAGGTTCAAATTCACCCAGAGAAGTCTCAGAAGAAGGGTCTAGGACTCTCCCTCCCAGAAAAATGTCCAATGAAAACCCTGAAGAACACAATTCTACTCTGATACACAGGGGTTCACCCTGAGTCAGACTCAACTCAGAGGTAACTCGTTAATTATGCTTTGAAATAATTTCATTTTATTTTTCTGTTTGGGTCACTAACGTCTATTTTAAAGGCCATAGTCTTAATGTGCCTTTAGAAGTTGTTTTTGTTCCGATGAAACTAATTCCCTATTATTTTACCCAGTCCCAGGAGAAGGTCATTCTTCCATGCGCCATAAAAGCTATTATGCTCTACAATGCTCTCTGCGAAAAGGACTTTTTAAAAAGAAACCTGTAAAAAGGACTTACAAATTTAATTAAAAAAAAATACACACTTTTCAGGATGCTGGTCCTGACAATAAAGAAAATAAAGGGTAAGTAACTATCTTCCCTTCTCCATTATTTCCCGAACATTTGTTGTTAAAACCTACTTACGGAGGATTTTGGATTTCCACAAGGATTAAAAGAGAAAATAAAGCAGATATATTAATTTATTAAGCAGATATAATTAAAGCACCAGAGGAACCAAACTGACTTCGGGGTCACACAAGTAATCGCCCTGTTGTGAATCCATTCACATTCATAGTGTCTCTCCATCAAGTTTCAGAGGCTGTAAATCTTTATAGGAGAAAACGTGCTCATCTCTCTCCAGTTGTGTGCTTGGTGGATCGAATTACTGGTCTTTTGGCTAGAACACTGACGGTGAATGGGAATACCTTACCCATAAAAAGTTGTCGTCATGCACCAACAAATTGGAACCAACTCATAGCTGACCCTCCAGTGGCTTTTCAGAGGCTGAAATCACACAGGAGTGAGTGGTCATTTTCCTTCTTTGGAGCATATGGTAGATTCAAACTATCTGCCTTTGGGCTGGCAGTACAGCTCCCGACCAGTAGGTCACCAGACATCTCTATACATAAGCCATTGTTGTCAGGTTGTGTTGAACTGACCATGACCTATAGTGACCCTATGAATAGACTCTCTCTACCCTGCCTTGTCCTATACCATCCTCAATGGCTTTCATATATGTGAGCCCATTGTCGAAGCTACCGTGTCAACCCATCTTGTTGAGGGTCTTACTTTCAGCAAGTAAGGTTGTATCATTTGTAGCCTGCTATATATTATGCTGCTGACAAAGGCCAGCAGTTTCAATTGAGCTATTGCTCCATGAGAGGAAGACAGGCAGTTCCCTCCCATAAAGCTTTAGAATGCCATGATTTAATAGTAAGGTTGCTATGTGTCCGTAGCTCTAGGCGTGACTTTTGTCTTACTTCTTTTCATTATTATTAGGTTTCATTGAGTCGAGTATGACTCATAACAGCTCTTTGAATGACAGATCTGACCTTTGCCCTACCCTGTGGCATCCTCAACTTATTGAGGGTCTTCCTCTTTTTTGCTGACCCTCCAACCTTCCACGCATGATGTCTTTTACTAATGACCGGCGCCTTCTAATACCATATCCAAAGTATATGAGACAACTTGTCACTGTCCTTGCCTCTTAGGAGCACTCTGGTTGCATTTTCTCCAAGATAGATTTGTTTCTTCTTTTGGCAATACGTTGCATATGCAGACTATGCCAAGGCTACAATTCAAAGGCGTCAGTTCTTCTTAGGTTTTCTTCAGTCTTTCAGATGCATAGCAAACAACTGAAAAGGCCATATCTTGGGTCTTTAAGGTGACATCATCAGTCTTTAGCACCTTAAAGAGCACCTGCCAAGCAAATCTGTCCAATGTAATACGTCTTTTGGTCTTTTGATTGCTGCGACCCTGGTGAAATCGTTGACAAATTCAATCTTGTCTCCAATTATCAGGACCTGTTGGTCTAGTGGTGACAATTTTTGTTTTCTTGAAATTGAGATGCAACCCATATTGAAGAAGATCTTTGATCTTAGGTAAAGTGCTTCACATTTTCTTCACTTTGTACAAGCAAGGTTTTGTCATCTGTATAACACAGGTCATTTATGTATCTTCCTCCAGTTCTATACTAGCTTCTTTGTCCTGTAGTCTAGCCTCTTGAATAGCTTACTCAGCAGATAGATGAAGTAGGTACAGAGAAAGGATAAACACCTTTTATGATTTTAAATACTTTGGATATGTTGTGAGGTGAGACCGGTCCTTAAAGAGGGACATCATGATTGGGAGGGTGGAGGGACAGCGCAGGAGAGGAAGGCCCTCTATGAGGTGGATTGATTCAGTGACTGGTATAATCTGGGTGGGTGTGTCGGAGATGGTGTGATTGGCACAGGACAGAGGAGGGTTTAGGGATGTTGTACAGGGTCGCTATGAATTGCAAGTGACTTGACAACACATAACAACAACGTCTCCTTGTTCTGTTTACCTAAGTTCTTTGTCTGTGCATAAGTTTTGCGAGCATAATGAAATATTCTGGAATGCCTATCCTTCTCAATGTTAGCCACAATTTATGTAACATTTTCAGAAACCTCCCCTTTATCAATCTCACTTTGGCTTCTGTCTGATCCACGACAATATGGACTATGGATTTGGTTTGGAGGAGTTGCACAACTACTGTCACTTGGCAATAATGGGGTAGAGTCTCGGTATTCTCTTTAGAACTTGGGTTTGAATAGTAAAAACAAGGCAGAGTACAAGGCTGAGGTGTGACTTAGCAACATATTTTCCTCATTATCAGAGACCACGCAACACATTTACATAGGGTGTGGAGAGGACAGGGTTGCTTGATTTTTGTTAGTAATCATGTTTGCACATTTTGCTACATAACATCAATCACAATAGATAAAATTTCTGACTACTTATTTGTGCTGTACTGTCTTTTCCTTCACCCAGCTTCTGGGTATTTGTATCTACTAATTTTCTAATCCTTTCTCCTTCCCCTCTCTGGTAACCACACTGGAATGATTTTTAAAGTGTTATAAAACGAGTGAAGGATTTTGAAAGGGAGGCTAGTGTGTGCGATTTGATTTCTTTCTTAACAGAATTAGAGCTTGTTTTGTCTTCCAAAGCGGAACTCTTGGTCAACACTGGAAAGTTACATTCTTTGTCAAAGTCTTAGAAAGGACAAAGTATATTTTTTTTTCCCCCTTTGAGATCTAAGAAACCAAATCCACTTACCAAATAATTCCACAATTCTGCACAAGACACAGCAGAATGGCCCTGGAATAGCACTGGCAAAATGAGGCTTTTGCGCGATTGCTCTTCCATCAACTGCTCTGCCTTATCCCTGTCTCTGGCATATTTGTTCTGTGCCAAAGTGAGTATTTGGATATTTTCATTTGGAAAGAATCTGGAATTGGACTCCAAGGAAGGTTGTCTTTTCTCATCTTCCTATTTTTGACATAAATTCTATGTAGTTGGGAGGAATACAGCTACTGCTGAGGGGAAAACGGGAAGTAAACTGAAAGAAGCTTTTGAATTGATTCTGAGTCGTAGTGACCTTTATTGGATGAAATAGAACTGCCCCTTAAGGTTTCCAATTGTGTAATCTTTATGTAAGCAGACTGTAACATCTTTCTTCTGTGGAGTGGGTGAGGGGTTTAGACTGTACACCTTTCAGTCAATAGCGGAATTCTTAACCTCTTCCTGACAACGCTAAATGAAGCATCAACACAGGGTTCCAGGGTTGTTGTTTTTTCCCAATGTCCCCCACCACCCCTGCACCACACATACACACCCAGTCAACACAAATATTGGTGTTTGGTTGTTTAAAGAATATAAGAGTTTTGTACTTGGACAAAATAATACCCAGGTCTAGTTAGAAATCATTTAGGCTTGAGAGACATTCAAGTCACTGTACCAAAAAGAACTGACTGACACTCAAAGTACCATATGAGCAGAATCAATGGTAATGAAGGAGGAAGTTCAAGCTGCACTGAAAGCATTTGCAAAAAAAAATAAGGCCCCAGAAATCAATGGGATATCAATTGCTTGCCCATATTTGTTCCTATTCCCAAGAAACGTGATCTAACAGAATATGGAAACGAAATAACAAAATCATTAATAGTACATGAAAGCAAAATATAGCTGAAGATCATAACAAATGGCTAAAGAGTACATAGATAGGAAACTTCCAGAAATTCAAGCAGAATTTAGAAGAGGCTGTGGAACCAGGGTTATCATTGCTGATGACAATGTATCTTGGCTTAAAGTAAAAAAGAAGAATGTCTATTTGTGCTTTATTTACTATGTAAAGGCATTTGACTGTGAGGATCTTAACACGTTATGGCTAACATTGAGAAGAATGGGAATCTCAGAACACTTAATTGTGCTCATGTGAAACCTATATCTAAACTGATGTGCAAACAGAGCAAGGAAACACTACGTGGTTTAAAAATAAGAAGGGAGTGCATCAGGGTTGTATTCTTTCTCCATACCTGCTCAACCTGTATGCTGAAAAATTTATTCAAGAAGCTAGACTCTATTGAGTAGAATATGGCATGAAGATTGGAGGAAGACTCATCAATAACCTGTTATGCAGATGAAACAACCTTGGTGGCTGAAAGTGAGGAGGACTTGGAACACTTGTTGCAGAAAATCAAAGAACACAACCTTCAATATTGATTGCATCTCAATGTCAAGGAAACAAAAATTCTTACTTATAAGAATGACCTATAGAAAACATCATGACAGATGGAGCAAAGATTGAAGCTGTCAACAACTTCATCTTACTTGGATCCACAATCGACACCCTTGGAACCAGCAGTCAGGAAATCAGGAGACATATTGCACTGGGAAGATCCGAGGTCAGGAGCCTCTCCAAATTATCAAGAAGTAACAATGTCAGTTGGAGGACCAAGGTGCATCTGGTTGAGGACATGGTCTTTCTGACTACTTGCTATGCATCTTAGAGCTGGACAACGAAGAAGCATGACAGAGGAAGAATTGATGTCTTTGAGCTGTAGTCTTGGAGAAGAATACTGAACTGGCCTGCCATCATAAGGACTGCCAGGAGAACAAATACGTCATGGAGAAAACTGAGCAGAAAGTTCTATAGAGAAGTTTTACTCTGTGACGATGATACTGCCATGAGCTGGAATGACCACACTGCAATGCTTTTGTTCCTGTTTTATTTCATACAACTCATATTTTAAAAAAAAATGCTGTGCTATCTGTACCTGATACAGGTCATGGTCTTTGCAATCACTTGTTATGTATCAGAGACTTGGACAATGATAGAGAGGATAGAAGGAGAATTGACGCCTTTGAGCTGTGGTGCTGGAGAAGAGTATTGAATGTTCCATGGACTGCCAAGAAAACAAACAGATCCATCCTAGAGAGGGTTAAACCAAGCTACTCCTTGGAGGCAAGGATTCTGGGGCTTTGTCTGACATACTTTGGGCATGTTGTAAGGAGAGACAGGTCCTTGGAGAGGGACATCATGCTTGGTAGGGTAGAGGGACAGCGCAGGAGGGGAAGACCCTCTATGAGGTGGATTGATTCAGTGACTGGGGTAATCGGGATGGGTGTGCCAGAGGCAATGCGATTGGCACAGGATAGAGCAGGGTTTAGGGCTGTTGTACATAGGGTCACCATGAGTCGCAAACGACTCGACGGCACATAACAACAACAACAACAACATCTAGTCCTACTCATAGTAATCTTGATAGGGTTTCTGAGCTGGAATCTTTACAGAAAAGGGTTGCCACATCTTTCTCCTATGGAGCAGTGGCAGGATTTGAGCCACGAACCTTTCTGTTTGCCGCCTAGTGCTTGACCCACTCTGTCAGCCTCCCTCCTTACACAGTGGACCATATTTTTTTTGTTTTTTCTTTCTGACATCTGCTGCTATTCATAGGTGAGTAGAAAAATTTGGGGCATAAAGGATGTGAAAAGATGTTTCCCAATAGTTAGTTTCCAGTTGCTTTAGAGAGAAAAATCTAGAATGAACAAAATTCTTAAGTTTCAACAATTGGTCGACATGTACAAAGTGGACAAAGATAATGGTGCTCCTAGTATATCTGTATATGTATGTGTCTATGTTTGTGTGTGTGTTTATGTGTGTATATATAAATATATGTGTATATGTATATATATGTATGTATGTATGTGTGTGTATATAAACATATATGTGAGTATATATAATATGTTGATTGCTTTTGAGTCTACCATGACTCATAGTGATCAACAAACAAAAGGCCTAAAGCCCCTCTTAAACTACCGGCATTTATTAAAGTTCACAGAGTTTCCAGATATATTTTGTTTAGGAAGTGGATGCCAGTCCTGCTTCTAAACCTGTCTTAAACTGGAAGCTCCACCAAACACTGTCCACCATGGGTAATAGTTATGACATTTGACACCCCATTGGTACAAGGTTCAGCATCACAGCAACCCCAGGTTACCTCAGTACAGCATAATGACAAAGAAGAGTGCTGAATCACTAAGAAAAATGTTCTTCTAAAATATAATAACAATAAACTTTAAGTACAAAATATATATTATATGACAATGTTTGTCTTGGTGACAAAGTGGTTTCTCTATGAGAATGCTAAGTAAGATTTTAGAAAATCTAAAAATGTTTGCTTTACTTAGTTTCAATTAAGTACATTATTTTTCTCTAAAATCTCAGGTACTGTTAATTAAAGGATAGAGGAATGAATATTTTATAGGCATTTAGTAGTCTCTGCTCACAGATAATATGAGGAAGCAGTTTTGTTGCTGGGAACACTGCACAACATGTCCAAAAAGAATTTAAGATCATTGGTTTAGGAAGCAATGTACCACTGTAATTTTTTTTTTAAAGTGTGTCTTGATCTTAAGTTTTGGTTAAAGATTAATAATGGGCCCTAGACACAAATGATTAAGCACTTGACAGTTGACTGAAGGTTGAGAAGCAGTGGACTAGATGATCTACTAAGAATGTTGTGTTTGACTCCCCACAATTCTAAGGGCAATTAAAATCTATCTCCTGTTACCAGGAGAAATTATATAATGGGTAAGTGCTACTTTCTGCTGTTAGGGACCTCTCCAAAGTACCAAAGAGCAATGCTGTCACTCTGGAGACTAAGGTGTGTCTGATACAGGCCATGGTCTTTGCAATCACTTGTTGTACATCAGAGAGTTGGACAATGACT
Organism: Elephantulus edwardii; assembly: GCF_000299155.1. Lineage (NCBI taxonomy): Eukaryota > Metazoa > Chordata > Mammalia > Macroscelidea > Macroscelididae > Elephantulus > Elephantulus edwardii. The sequence goes on along the minus strand of NW_006399751.1, from coordinate 11,731,811 downwards.
ACGGAGGATAGAAGGAGAATTGATGCCTTTGAGCTGTGGAGCTGGAGAAGAGTATTGAATGTACCATGGACTGCCAAGAAAACAAACAGATTCATCCTGGAGAGGGTTAAACCAGGCTACTCCTTGGAGGCAAGGATTCTGAGGCTCCATCTAACATACTTTGGACAGGTTGTGAGGAGACACTGGTCCTTGGAGAAGGACATCATGCTGGGTAGAGTGGAGGGACAGCGCAGGAGGAGAAGGCCCTTTATGAGGTGGATTGATTCAGTGACTGGGGTAATCGGGATGGGTGTGTCAGAGGCAGTGCGATTGGCACAGGACAGAGCAGAGTTTAGGGCTGTTGTACATAGGGTTGTTATGAGGTCGCAAGCGACTCAACGGCACATAACAACAACAAGTGCTACTTTCAGTAGCAAAGATCTCATAGCTGAATCTTGGAGCTACAGATCTCATAGTGAATTTTCACTGCAAATTTACAGGAGAAGATTTCATCCTCCTCCCCTCAACTTTCTCCCATTGAGCAGCTGGTGGTGGTTTGAACTGCATGCCTTTGGGTTGACAGAAAAAAACAACTCCTTGCCCTTAAGCCAGCAGAGCTAATGGCCCATAAGTCAATCTCAAATCAATATGCAGAAGGTTTCCAAGAGTGTGACTTTTCTGGAGCATGTCCCCACCTTATTTTCACTGCACAAAACTATTTGTACCACCTAGAGATATGAGTGTTAAGTGTCCTTCATATATTTTTTAAGTTTGATTATTTCTCAATATCTTGTCCAACACTGTAACCAACAATCTATAATCACAGAACCACGCAGTCAGGTTCAAATACATTCTGGACAATCATCACAAAGTGGCAAGTAAATTCAAGAAATGTACATATCAAGGTTCAGAGCAGAGAGAAAAGGTTTTAACGAAGCAGTTGGGGAAACCAGAAGCACACAGACTGCAGTTAGAGATTTCCAACTTCCTTCCTATGAAGTGTTCAATATGAGAAAGAAAGAAGAAGGAAGAAAGAAACAAAGAAAGAAAGAGAGAGAGAGAGAAAGAGAGGAAGGAAGGAAGGAAGGAAGGAAGGAAGGACAGGCTTTGGTACAATAATCAAGACATGTAGATGTCACATAATTAATTTTTTTGTTGATTGTCTTATCTGGTGACACTTAACACTTCATTAGTTTGGGTTGCTGGACTCTATCTCTTCCTGTTGGTACAGGCATCCCAATTTCTCCATAAAGGTCATGAAATCATTCTTGTGCAGTAATTTAAGCCCAGACAGCAAGTGCCAACTCTTTCCAAGTCTGGAGTAAATCATTGATATGGTGAGGGGGGGGACATAAAGAATACATTAAGTGGCTACAAGAAAGACAAAATGGCATGAGTGCTACTTTCTAGCTTGCTTTCTCTTTTCATAGAGCAGTCTTTCCAATCCCTAGCCCATGAAGTAGACTTACTCTGCTCATCAGTAACTTGAATACTTTTGTTTCTACTCATACGGATGTTCACATATTCGATTCGTCGACTTGATCAAGAATTCTGTTCTCTGCCTCTTGAAGAAACACCCAAATAAAGACTTAAGCAGAAAAAATTTTACAAGACTTTTTTCTGTTTGGATTTGGGTGTTCTGTTGTTTTGAGTGACGTTGGCTTTTTTTTTTTTTTTTAAAGGTCTTGGCTCACAGAAGCAAGCTGATGTAGGAAAATGAGAAACTAAAAGTAAACACAGTCCTCCATTCAGGGTAAGGCACTAGCATAAGTCAAAGTGGCAGGTCATGTGAAGCCTTCTGTGATTCCTTGGGCTTTCTGTCTCATTTCACTGGCTAGCACGCAGTGAAAGAGTAAGACATATATTTTTCAATTAGGTTGTCAATATTTTGACCAAACAACCTATTTATAACACTCGGGATTACTGTTCTGCCCATAAGAACCGCTAGAAGCTGCTGGGTACTGAAAGGCAGTTCCTTGATGTGAAACAGCATGATTGAGTAGATGTGCTGCCTTATCTCACAGGTTATATCTGCCTGTCAATCATAGGGGTGCAACACACCAAACCCAGGGTTTGATGATTGTGGGGGAAAAAAACTCACCCAAATATCCAGTTACTAATACGATGCCTGTTGTTGTTGTTGTTCTGTGCCTTCGAGTCGCTTGCGACTCATAGTGACCCTATGTACAACAGCCTGAAATTCTGCTCTGTCCTGTGCCAATCCACCGTCTCCAATACACCCATCCTGATTACCCCAGTCACTGAATCAATCCACCTCATAGAGGGCCTTCCTCTCCTGCACTGTCCCTCCAACCTCCCAAGCATGATGTCCCTCTCCAAAGTCCCTCAAAGTATGTCAGAATCGTTCCCCATACCTTTTTCAGTGGTTGCTTTTGTGGAAGCAGGCCACCAGGCTTTGTTTTCAGTGATTGAGTAGATTAGAGAGAGTAACAAGGAGATTGCCCACAAGGAAAGAAATAAATCAAGGTGTTTTGCAACCCAAAAGAGCCTGTGGTGTTCTTTATTTGAATGTCTCTGAAACCTAAATTATTTGTAAGAACTAGACCTTGAACCTTTGGTTTCCATTTGAGCACTCAATCATTTATGCTCCCAGAAAATAAAACTCACAAAACCTCCACCGTCTATAGAGTTGATTCTTAATCTTAGTGACCCTCCGGGAGAGAGAACTGCCCCATCAAAAACTCCAAGCCATTGTCCTGGAGTCAGAACTCAATCACGGCTGTGGATTTTCATAGGCGATAAGCTGCTTGGGAAGATGCTCATCTTTCTCTGCTGGTGAGTTTGGACCTCTGCTGGTTTATCAGCACCGTGTCCTTTGGACTAGGCCCTAAAAACTGCCGCCTGAGGATTCTGAACTTTTACAGGGGCAGATTGTCACATTTTCTCCCATGGAACTGCTGGTGGGTGCCATCTACTGACCTTATAGATAACAACTAAGTTCTTAACTACTGTCCTAATAAGAGTTTCTAGTAAAACAACAACAACAACAACAAAACGCAAACAAATGAAAACCCAAGCCAAATAACTTAAATGTTCTGTTGTGTTGAGACTTAGATATAGCTGACCCTCCATTGGCTTTTGTAGCTGACCCTCCATTAGGCTTTGGAAGTTGTGAACCATACAGAAGAAGATTGCCCCTTTTTCTCCTAAGGAACCAGTAATGTGAATAAGACAAGATAAAAGTTAAGCATCATGAGTCTTTTGATGATCTAAATTGAGAAATGCAACATCAATGTCAGAGTATGACAAGGACAATAGATTAGATATTTGAATGCATAATAATTGCTTATACACCTTAGAGTGGAGAAAAGGGGAATTGTCTTTACTGTTACTAACACACTATTGAGCATCACATGACTAGTTTTCATGGGTGTTATTTTTTTCTCTCTGTTTTGTTTGTTGTGGCTTTTTTTTTTTATGAAAACGACATGGAATTCGGAATCCTGCAGATTTAACTTCAAACTCATGCTCTTTCGTTTACTAACCACGTAGCCTTCCGCAAGCCCCTTTACTAAGCCTCACTCTTTATTTGTGAAATGAGCATGTTGATTTTTTAACGCAGTTTATTGGAGGAGATCAGGTGACCGAATAGGAGTTAATACGCATTATGAGCCAGAAAAGACTGGGCAAATGTTAGCTCTTATGGATGTTGAAGGTCAATAATCCCTCCTGTTATAATCACAGAGAGGCCTGTGTATAGAGGGAAATATATTGGTTAAGTGAATTCTAATTGTCTGACAATATTAATAGCTGTGATACGGCTAAACCACTGGGATATAATAAACAGTGAATGAGAATGTAAGGGGGTAAATGAAAGTGAGAAGGAAAATGATTATATCACGGATGTGTAAGCTAACAAACAGTTCCTTTTGCTGCGGAATTATTGTTAAAATAGTATCTTAATTTTTTTTGTTAATAGAAGGCTATCCATAGCATTTTAATATTCCTGCTGCCTTAGGTTTTCTCGAGATCCCAATGGGAACAATTATATGCAAAAATGTAATTATCCAGAGTAAAGAAATTGCCTTTGTTCTAAGTGGGCTCTGATTCCCGCAATTCCCCATTTGAGGACTGCGGAGATGCAGAGTCAATAATCAATTGACCCAAATCACGGAAGTGTTTGGGGAAGCCCACACACGTGGAGAAGTCGGAGGAGAGAAGAAGCAGGAGATGGGTCCCAAAGAACCTCGTATTTGTATAAGGAACGAGTCAAGATACAAAGCAGAGATATTTGCTGTTTAGACTATTTTCAATGTAAATAGAAGATTCCAGGAGAAATTTGCTCCAAACCAAAAACTAGAAGGACAACTAGTTAGATGTGTGTGAAAGCCGAAGGAAGGGTGGAAGGGGAGGGAGCCACGGGGCTGAGGGTGAATAGGGGGGTTCAGAGTTTGGTGAATGGAGGGAGGAGGTGAAGGAATTAGAAAAGATCCACTGGGGACCAGAAAAGATGAGATAACGGTGGGACTAGATCAATGATGATTAATTTTATAAAATACAACGCGATGATTGGATGAAAGACAACGTGAATGAACTAATGTGTGAACCACACTGTATACAAATTTTGTAATGCAAACCAATATACTTTTTTTAAAAAAACCCCAAGCCCCAATGATTAGAATGTCAAGAGATCACAAGCAGTTTCAAAAGGAAACTTTCTTGCTCTCTCTCTTTCTTAATAATAAATAGATTTCAATAAGTTGAAGTTACTGCCATCACTCTCTTATCAGACACCTCTTTATTTTGTAGTTCTTGGCTGCCAGCAAGGAAGTCTGTAAATTAAAGCAATCCCATGCAGACTAAAAGGGTCATTTCCCTGCCTTGCCTTCATCCCAAGATTACAGATCAGGCTGTTGTGATCTGTGGGGTTTTCAGCGGTTGACCTTTCAGTGGAGATCTTGAGGCCTTTCTTCCTTGTCCATCTTGCTGTGGAAACGCTGCTGAGGCTTTTCCAGAATTCAGCCACACACCAAATCTCTGACAGACGGGTGGTGGCTATACACAGACTTCACTCACTGAGAACTGAGAACTGAATCCTAGTCCCTCTTAGGCTGACAAAGTAATGTTCAGAAATTATACCACCTTTGTTTCGGCATTGTTTAAAACTGGATAAATAGATTACTCTCTCAATGAAAATAAATATGTAAATATTAATTAAGCTCTCATTGAAATATTTACAAGTTACCTTGGAAAGAAAATACCGGTGATGCATATAAGCTTTGTCACAAAACAGATGTCTTCTGTCTGCTATTGCTTGGAACACTGAATTGTTTAAAAAAAGATATCATTTTCCAGAAAAAAAATGTTCATTTGCTTTTCTTCTTTTCCTTTCAACTCAATCAATGAATGGGGAAAAAAATATATATAATCCAGAAACTAAAAATAACACTTTCCCTATATTCTTTCAGCTTGTCATGTGTATATGCACACACACACACACACACACAGAGAGAGAGAGAGAGAGAGAGAGAGAGGGATAGAGAGAAAGAGAGTTCAACGTATACATTTACAAGGAATTTTAAGCAAATTTTGAAAAGTGTCTTAACAAAATAGTAGAAATCACTATGTATTGAGTTCTACTAAGGACCAGGCATTCTGCTAGATATTTAACAAATTATTTTATTAAAGACACCAACAAAGGAAATGAAAATAATTTAAGAGGCTTGTCCAATTTTGCTTACCCAATAAGCAGCTTTACTGGAAGCACATCTGCCGGTATTTTCTCTGCTTTTGTAGTACTAACTGTTATGGTGTATTAACTACTGTCTAAGTCTCCAGCTAGGAAACCTGATGGCTGAGGGATTAATCCTGATGGCTACTAGCTGGCAGGTCAGCAATTCAATCTATCAGCCTTTCTGCTGGAGACAGTCTTGGAAAAAGACAGATATTTGATTAA
>NW_006399751.1:11708510-11725765 GCF_000299155.1 Elephantulus edwardii | reverse complement strand
AAGGAAGGAGAGGGAGAGAGAGAGGTCAAATGTGATAATGGTTCCCCATGATGGTCAGTGTTTGGTGGAGCTCCCCAATTAAAACAAGCTTGGAAGCGGGAGTGGCATCCACTTCCGAAAAGGCTTACCTCTGGAAACTCTATGAACAGTGCTCAAGTCTTTCGTTCATAGGGTTGCTATAAGTCACCTACCACTTGATGGCACCTAACAACAACAATAATATATACATATAAAGATAGATATCGTGCTCGCTTCGGCAGCACATATACTAAAATTGGAACGATACAGAGAAGATCAGCAAGAAGTGAAAAAAAATAAAGATAGATATCTATATATAAAGATCTATCCTCCTTATCTATCTATTATCTATCTATCTATCTATTTCTATCTATCTAAAGAGAGAAATAGAGAAAAGATAGAATGAAAAATCAACTAGCTTTGTCATTTTAACTCAAATTTGTAAACTTTCTCTCAGGCCTGAAACTGAGTTAGATGAGCGACCTCTCCTCTCCTAAAGCCCAGCCCCAAGGTACAAGGCCACACAGATCAGTGACATGAGCTAACAGGTAGCAGAAGTACGAAGAGAGCGGGCAGGAAGACACATAGGCCCTAAGGCCGGACCTGTATAAAAACCTCTGCTTTGCCTTTTCTGGGTGCTGACTCCATGTTGGGCCTCAGCCTGTCTACACATAAATGCCTATTAAACAGTGTATTGTTACACAGGTCTCCAGTGTTGTTTGTTGACATGTTCCCTGAGTTCAAAGTAAACCTTTCATCACGCTGAATCAGGGCTGTAAACTGACCCCTCCACCCGAGAGAACAGGCCACAGCAGCAGGACAAAGAAAGCATTCAAACCGCCAATCTCCAGTTGCAGCTCTGGACATGCACTTGGGACCCTGATCTCCCCTACTGGTAAGTCTCCATTCCCCAGAAACTTGCTTGATAGAGAAAAAAACTCTTCAACAGCCTCTCTTGGGTTTTTCTCCAGCCTAAAACATTGGTCCAAGAAGGTTCTGATGTGTGCCAGGTACCCAGCAATCATCCAGTCCAAGCGAGATGCATCTGCACTTTTGATCTCATGTTCGGGGAGTGGAAAAAGATGGCAGATGATACTTGCTTTCCACCATTTCCAACAGTTTTCCTACATTTTTTTTCTTTCTCTCTTTCCCTGAGCTTACCTTCCATTATTGGAAGCACGAGTGGCATTCACTTCCTAAATAACATGCCTCCAGAAACTCTATGAATTTTGATAAATGTCTATAGTTGTAGAGGGGCTTCAGGCCTTTTGTTCATAGGGTCACTATAAGTCATGCTCAACTCGAAGGCAATCAACAACAACAAACCCTCCATTATGGGGAACTCTCAGTCTTTAATTCCTAAAACCAGTCTCCTTGGCTACCTTACACAATATCTGCTGACTCTAAGCTTCAAGCAAAATATTCACCCTAAGTGCCTTATCTCATTTTGACAAATTGAGTAACAGGTCCAGGTGACCTGCAAAAGAAACTTTTGATCCTGCAATTTTGACTCACAAATACAAGGCAGCTCAAGAAGACAAAGTAAAATATTATAACAAAATATTCAAAGAGATGGAGTCAGAGAATCAAAAGGGAAGGACTCAGCATTTACAAGCGGAAAGAATTTAAAATCAAATTCAAGCCACCGGTTGCAATATTGACATATGCCATGGCAAAATCATGAGTGATTCAGCGAGCATCAAAAGAAGAAGGAAGGAACATCCAGAATCACTGTACCAGAAAGAATTGACCAGTACTGAAAAAAGCCAGGAACTACTAAAAGAACAAGAACCAATAGTAATAAAGGGAAGTAGGGGGAAGATCAAGCTGTGTTGAAGATATTGGCAAAAAATAAGGCCCCAGGAATTTATCAGATACCAATTGACATGTTTCAACTAACAGATACAACTCTGGACATGCTCTTCAGTTTATGCCAGGAAATCTGGAGGAGAGTCTCCTGGCCAACAGACTGGAAGAGATAATTTTTTTTTCCATTCCTGAGAAAGTTGATCCAACAGAATGTGGGAATTATTGAACAATATTATTAATATCACAATCAAGGAAAAAACTACTGAAGATTATCCAAAAAAGGTTGGAACAGTACATTAACAGAAGTTATTGCAGGGTTTAAAAATAACCTTGGGATAGCCAGAAGTTCATGCTGGATTTAGAAAAAGCCCTGACTCCCAGAATATCATTGCTGATGTCAGAGTAATCCTAAGTGAAAGCAGAGAGTACCTGAAGAATCTATGTTTTATTGACTATGCAAAGGCATTTGTGTGCATCTATCTAGCTAATGAGAATAAGACAGGACATAGAGGCACAAGGTCGTGAGCATCTCTGAAAGGGACAGAGGGAGTAAGAATAGCACAGACCCTCATTTCCCCAGAGCAGGAAGCAGATAAAGAGCTTATAGCCCAGGCACATGGTGCTTTTAGAGACATGCCAACAGCAAGAGGCTCATTTATTTGTTGCTGACTCACATTTGTAGTAATGAGAATGGGGTTCATAAGCGAAGGAGGTTGGAGAGTGAGTGAGGCAAAGAATATCACCCAATACAACTCCAGATTTAAGCCCAAGTTCTAAGGAATAATTCTTCAATTAGTCCAGACTCTGGTTTCAGTTCAACAGTCACAAAGTTTGCCTCAGAGTAGTTAAAATTCAGCTTCTCCTTCAAGTATCCAGAAAGAGCATAAAAAATCTTTAACTGTGGACAGCACAAATGCAATAAGCCTCCGATCACACCTTGCCACAGTTTCTCCACAGCAATGCCACAGTCTCTCCACCAGGGTCTCGCTCTCACCAGCGTCTTGCTCTAGTCTCCCTCAAGTGCTGCTACCATAAATCTCATTGCCTCAAGTCCTGCTGCCCAGTCTTGGAAGCATTCTTTCTCTTATTCTAGTTCCACAGCTATTGATGATTTGCAGGACTGTGTGTCTGTAGTTCAGGTAGCTGGAGACCAGAAGGGGCTAACTGTAGGAGTATGCAATGAGGGTTGTAGAGTGGATTATATTTGGGGCTAGGGGGTGGGGATTGGGGAGGTGCGGGGGGGGATTGTGTACCAATGAGGACTCAATCTACATACTTAGCAAATAATTCATGATGCTGGACTCTGTGAAATGAGATATCGCATTAGGATCAGAGGAGAGGAGCAAATGGGGGGGGGGGTTTGTGCGGGGAGAAGGGTGCAACAATGAATGAATGGAATCCCAAAATCTCTGTAGATGTTCATTGAAATGAAAAATAAACAACCTAAATTTTTTAAAAAAAGCACCTTTTAGGCTAATACCACAGAATCACAACAAACTATAGCTAACATTGAGAATACTGGGAATTCCAGAACACTTGACTGGGGTTATGATATATCTATACCTAGACCAAGAAGCTATTATTTGAATTAAACAATGAAACATTCAATCTACATACTTAGCAAATAATTCATGATGCTGGACTCTGTGAAATGAGATATCGCATTAGGATCAGAGGAAGACTCGTCAACAACCTGCATTATACAGATGATACCACATTACTTGCTAAAAGTGAGTAGGACCCAAAATGCTTGCCGGAGAAGATCAACGACTATAGTTTTCAATATTGAATTACAGCTCAACATCAAGAGAACAAAAGTCCTTACCCCTGGACCAGTGGCAAGGTCGTGATAGATTGAGAAAGAATTGAAACTGTCAATTATTTCATCCTAATTGGATCCATAATCAACACCACTGGTAATAGGAATAAGGAAGTCCTCTGTGAGTAACTTACCAAAATACTGAAGAACAATGATATGAGTTTGTAGACTGAGGTGCACCTGGTTCAGGCCTTTTCAATCTTTTGCTATGCGTCTGAAAGCTGGAGAATAAATAAAGATGACAGAAGAAGAATCGATGCACTTGAGTTGCAGTGTTTCACAAGAGTACCGAATATCCCATGGACTGCCAAAAGAACAAATAGACATGTCTCGGAGAAAGTGCAGCCAGAGTGTTCCCAGAAGGCAATGATGGTAAAGCTTTGTCTCTCACACTTTGAATACATTGCTAGTAGAGACTATTCACTGGAAAGAAATATCATGGTTGGAAAGATGGGAAGCCAACAAAAGAGAGGAAGACGGATGGATACCTGACTGTAGCAATGGATTCTACTGTATCAGACATGATGAGGATGGCACAGGATAGGACAGAATTCAGGTCTATTATTCATAGGATCACTATTCATTTTACACAAATTGACGGCACCTTACAACAACTATGGCAACAACAAACATAAAACCATGACCAGGAAATAGAACTGAAAAATTGAACCAGCTCTGAAAGTGCCTTCAAATATTAGACCTAAAACCTAGCTATTGTCAAATTCGATGGTACATAGTAACTACAACATCATGCATTATTTACCCAGTCTACCTCTTGTTACCAGTGATCAGAGTGAAGAAAAGGAATATAATTTGACATGCGATCCAAAGCTTTGGGTATGAGTGCTAGCTGTCCTTTTCACACGTTTTACCACCCTGAGCATTAACCATCCAAAGTCTCTCATTTGTAAGCTTTCAAAGCTAGAAAATATAACCATTTGCTGTTTTGTTACTCTAGAACTTACAAAATATAATCACAGAAGCTATTTATTTAAAATGTGAAGTTTGTTAATTTTTCATGTTTTCACACCATTGTATGTGTTGCTTTAGTTTACATTTGGTGCTGAGCTTACATGCTAATATGTCCAATTATTATTATAGGATTATCTTCAGACACAGACTTTCTACAGGAAGCTAGAAAAATCTCAAGCAAAATAGGGCAAATTGGTGCTCCTATTTGTAACTGAATGACTTAGTGCTATAGAGTTAGTCTTATTTCTATTATCTTAAATTTTTTAACAGAGCAAAAGAACACTATTGGTTTAAAATTAACAAAGGAGTGTGTCAGGGTTGGATTCTTTCTTCATACCTATTCAATCTCTATGCTGAGCAAATTATTCAAGAAACTGGACTCTGAAGATAAATGTGGTCTCAGGATTGGAGAAAGACTCATCAATAACCTTCTGTATGAAGATTATACAACCTTGCTTGCTGAAAGCTAGGAGGACTTGAAGCATTTGCTGCAGAAGATCAAGCACTGCTGCCTTCAATATTAATTGTGTTTCAATGTCAAGAAAACAGAAATTCTTACCACTGGACCAATATGTAACACAATGATAGATGGAGAAAAGATTGAAACTGTCAACGACTTCATCTTACATGGATTCACATTCGATACACTTGGTAGGAGCTGTCTGGATATCAAGAGACATATTGTACTGGGAAGAAATGCAGTCAGGGATCTCTCTAAATTACCGAGAAACAATGATGTTAATTTGAGGATTATACGCCTGATTCAGGCCATAGTCTGTTCACTTACTTGCTATGCTGCTGAGAATTAGAAAATTAATAAGGATGACAGAAGTAGAATTGATGTCTTTGAGGTCTGATGTTGGAGAAGAATACTGAATATCTGACTGCCAAAAGAACAAGCAGTTATATCCTGGAAAAGGTACAGCCAGAGTGCCTCGTGGAGACAAAGATGGTGAAGCTTTGTCCCACATACTTTGGGCATGATGCTAGGAGAGATTATTCTTTGGAGAATGACAGTATGCTTGCAATGGTGGAGAAATATTGATAGAAAAGAAGACCCTCAACCTGGTGGCTTGACATGGTGACTGCAGCAATGAACTCAAGAGTGTCAGAGATTGTGAGAATGTCACAGGAGAAAACGTGATTCAAATCTGTTGTTCATGAAGTCACTATGAGTTGGATTCGCTATGTGACTGCACCTAACAGCAACAAACTTCACACACACACACACACACACACACACACACACACAGAGCCAGTGTTGGGTTGTCCATCACTCAGCTTCCCCCCACCCCAAAGATCCCACAGGGTGGACTCAAATTTCCAAGTTTTCTATAAAGCATTTGAATTTGTTAACTACTTGTACCACCATGGGATTCCAAGGTTATTGTTGTTAGGTGCCATCGAATCAACTACAACTTATAGCAACTGCCAGGAACACCAGATCTGGACCTGACAGTGTTCTTCCGTATCCTCATTATCTCTGCCATGTTCAAGGCCATTGCGGTAGTCACTACTTCAATCCATCTTGTTGAGGGTCTTCCTCACTTTTATAGACTCTCTCCCTTTCCCACGTGTTGTCTTTCTCCAAGGACTAGCCCTTCCTGACATCACGCCCAATGCATGCAAGATAAAGTTTCACAAACTTTGTCTTCAAGGAGCACCCTGGTTGCATTTTCTCCATGACAGACTTGTTCTTCTGACACTGGATGAGATATTCATCACTCTTTTCCATATCACAATTCAAAATTCTCCATTATTTCTTTGACCTTCCTTTTTCATTCTTTTAGATACAAAAGAAGCAATTGAAAACATCTCAGCTTGAATGAGTCACTCCTTAGTCTTTAGGGTTTCCTGGGCTGGATTCTCGGACTGAAGCTTTTCAGGGTTTTCTTCCAGTTGAGCCACTGGTGAGTTTGAACTGCCAACCTTTCTTTACCAATGAGTAAAGCTCCTCAGTGCAAGCTCTCTCATCTCTTGCCCGAGACCTGAAGACTCTATGTTTCTCCTTTCAAAGTGGAATGAAAAGCAGCATCAAGGCCGTGGTCTCCCACTCTCAACACACACAGAATGCAGTTAACTGATTCTCCTATCAGCAACGTTCTAAGAAATGGAGGGTGGAGGGAAGCAGCTAAGATTTTCCATCAATATTTTCAAATGAATTTTGACAGGTTCTCAGAACAATATATATTTCAAAGTATTTCAAGCAGTTGTTTTCTCCCTTGAGAAAATGTAAAAGGAAACAGGAGAAAATCATTGCTAAAATCATGCACTAAATATGTAATGGAGACATTTTCTCATCTATTCCAGATATTGACAGTTGCCAGGGTAGAGGCTGAGCTTTTAAACATCACAAGTTTTTGTCTTTTGGGATTTCTTTCTTTCTTTCTTCTTTTTTTTTTTTTTATAATCTGCATTTGCCACTTGCAGACTGACACAGACCTTGGGAATTCATCTTAGAGTTGAATAAAGATCAGGATGATACAATATTTTTTATAAAACCCTAATTTTCTATTTTCAAATGACAATCCTCCTAAGCTATTCCACTTTGCATCATTAAATTGTCAAGAGGCAAAGTCTCTTTATTACGTTGAGACACTTTAGAAATTAATAATTGTGTTTCCATTGTATTCTTCAGTTGGCACATCTGTGTTTCTTTTTCCCCCCTTTCTTCATCATACTCAGTTCTTCAGTTAAGTGCACACACACACATTGAATAACTCAATGCCCTAAGACTGATGTCTTAAAGACTGATGTGATAAAATATCTGTTGTCTAAACACAATATTCCCCTTGCTTCGAAGATTCTATGAAATGGACATGATGCATATCTTCAGACCTAAGATCCTGAAGAAATTCCAGAAGTTGCAGGTACTTGGTATGCACAATACAATTATGAGAAAGAGAAGAAAAGCAAGACCAAAGGTAAAGTAAGAAAACAGATAGAGAAATGATAAAGCCTATGAAGAGATAAAAGTGAGAAAGAAAAGGAGCACTGGCATAAGAAATGGAAATTAAGGGAGAGTGGTATCCTTCATTTGAGTGACTTCAAAGACATCAAAATCTCATTCACATCCTTAACCACAAACTTCAAGTAACCTTATGCTCCAGGGAAACAAGGAGAACAGAACCAGGAGGTGATTCTTCAGAGAAAAGCTGGGAGTCTTTAACTAGATAGTTGTACAATCTTAAAGTTATTGAATTGCTTTTAGTGTTTTAATTTCTTTTAAAAAAGGAGAAAATGTTATCTAAATATCTATTTGTTTTCTTCATAGGGCTGTTGGGTTTTGTTTTATTGGGAAAAATTCTGAATGAAAGAAAAACACAAAAAGTGAAAATGTCTGAAATAAAAGGCTATTCACAAGCGTTGTTTGCTATTGAGTTGACGACAACTCATAGTGACACTACACATCGTTACCTATCCTGCTCCGTTCAACCTGGTTAAGCTCATTCTATGCCAGTCTATCTCTTTGAGGGTCTTCCTCGCTTTTTGTGGCCTCCTATCTTACAAATAAAGTTAGAATTACAGAGCGGAAGTGGGTCAAGTAAGATTTCACTGGGAGTCAAGAAAGTAGTAAAGATTGAAATGTGTCTGTCTCCTAAAGATACATATTCCCTTCACTCCTAGGATTTCCTGAAACTGACATGATGCACATTTTCTTGCTTACACTCCTGAATAGACTCCAGAAATTGTGCTTACATGCTCGTGTGTGTGTGTGTGTGTGTGTGTGTGTGTGTGTGTGTGTGTATATGGACCCGACTAAAGAGCTGTGCACATGGAAAAGACCTGCGTTATACACCAGCAACCTGCATTATGCAGATGACAAAACTTGTAGAAAGTTGGAAAAGAATTTAAAATCTTTACCACAGAAGACCAAAACCCACAGCCTTCAGTATAGATTACATTTCAATATCAAGGAAACACAATTCCTCCCTATTGGATAACTATTTAACGTCGTGAGAGCTGGAAAGATGATAAAAGTTGTCTTTTACTTGGATACAGAGTCAACACACTTGGTAGCAGCAAGCAAGAAACCAGAAGACACATTGCATTGGAAAAGTTGCTGTTAAGGACCTCAAAGTTCTAAAGAACAAGGATGTCAGGTAAAAGAATAAAGCAGGTCCCATCCAAGATATGGCATTTTCTTTGTCACACATACTTTGTGTATATTTCTGTGGACAAGGTAGCTCGGTTCTAGGGAAAAGACATGTTTTGAAAGGTGGAGGGTCAGAAAAATATAGCAAAGCCTTGAAACAAGCTGGATTGATGCAGTGACTATAATAACAGGGTAGCACATATTTAATATGTTGAAGAAGGTGCAGGACACGGCAGGTTCAGCTCTGTTGTTCAGAAGAACATTAAAAAAATGGGGGGAGGAAATAAATAATCTAGAAAGATCTGCTATCATAGTTGAGTCATAGTAGACTTGATAGTACAACCAAAAAAAAAGGGGAAAAAGTAATAAGCCTTATTTCCTCAAGACATTCTCTGTATTACTAAATTTATGACACATTAAATATATTGAAATTTATACAGTCATAAAGATTTTAATAGTGGATATTTTGCAGCAAATTGAAATGTCATATAAAGCCCACTGTTGTCAAGCCTACTTCAGTACATTATGACCTTCAATCAAATTTATGAAGCTATAAGTTTTATAGGATGAGACTCTTCGTCATTCTTCCACAGAGTGGCTGGTGGTTTCAAACAGCTGATTTTTTGGTGCCACATCACATTATACACCACACCAGTAGACCTCATACGTTGTTACATACAGAATAAATGGGGGGGGGGAAATTACATATATTGTGAGCTCTGCAGTATTAGGATAGGGAAAAGAGAAAGAAAGCCAATAGAAAAAGATTTAATTTATTAAGACTTTTATTCTCTTCACCATCCCTTCCAGAATGGCATTCTATTTTTCCCCCCTTGTTGTATGTATGAGAGAGTAAAGTGGGGGCTGAGACAGAACACTTAGGATCAGCCTATCTATGAGTATCAGCTAGGTATTACACGATTCCAAAGCAAAGCAGTACTCGGGGCCATGAGAATAATTCTTTCTCTTATTGATCCATGTATCAATTGGTCTAAGGCCCACTGTGATAATTCCTTCATATTTTACAACATTCCAGTATTAACATATTCTGAGTTTTAGTGAGGAAACGGCCAGTATCAGTGTGATGCTATTTGTTGATGACGATGGAAACTTTGCAATCTTCCAGTGCGCTTTGTCAAATGCTAGTGGTTCCTTTTCCTTACATTGCTAAGAATGGCTTCCCCACACCACAGCTATTCCCTTCTCTTATCCATTCCTCTTCACCTGTCACCTTCTCTGTCACAATCAGCCTTTTCTGCCATAGTAACACGTGGGAAGTTTCGTAATTTCGCCCTATTAATAGGCAAAGAGATTCAAATGAAAGTGTCCTCCTTTGCACAGGACCATGACACTTCGAGTGTCACACAATTAAATCATCACATTTGGAGTAGTTCAGAGTCCTACTTGTTTATTTACTCATATGGGAGACGCACAATCTTCATTTGCAAACTTGGAATAAAATTACCCCCATTTCTTTTGCATATAAGGGTTCTCATAGGATCCAATTAACAAAATTAAAGTTAAATACTTTGAAAGGAACTTGATCTATCATGAATGCAATTAATTAACTCATGCTCTTTGTTGTTATATGTTGCTGATCCTCCAGTGAATTTTCAAAGGCAGTAAATTGCACAGGAGGAGACTGTCCCTCCTGCTCACATGGAGCCACTGGTGGATTAGAACCGCTTGTTTTGGGGGTAGGAGTGCAACTCCTTACCCACTTGTCTGCTCTCACTTTATTGCTTGGATTTTACACAGTGAGTAGTATCCTCAGGTCACTCTCAAATCATAACAACTCTCTATAAGCAGAAGGAATCACCGTCCTTTCTTGTGTCATCCTCACAGTGTTGGGGACCATTGTTCCAGTCAATGTGTCAATCCATCTTCTTCAGCATATCATTCTCCAAGGACTGGCATCACTTGATAACATGTCCAAAGAATGTGTGACAAACCTCAATATTCTTAAAATGAAAAAAATATCATTTCTTCTCATGAGGGGTAAGTGGCAAAGTTCTGATTCTGTGAGAAGCAACGTAGTCACAAATGAGTTCCTTTTTACTTGCAGTAATCTGTCAGGAGGACTTGTGGCATAGTGGTTACAACACTCAGCTGCTAATCAAAAGGTGGGTGGTTCAATCTCACCAGCTGCTCCAAGCACACAAGCTGTTTCATGGGAGAAGGAAGTAGCAGTCAACTGCCATAAAGATTGTTGTTGTTGTTATTGTTATCTTGCCTGCGACTCATAGCGACCCTATGTTCAAAAGCTCTAAACCCTGCTCTATCCTATGCCAATCTCATTGTCTCCGACACACCTACTCCCATTACCCCAATCACTGAATTGATCCATCTCATCGAGGGTCTTCCTCTCCTGCGCTGTCCTTCCACCCTTCCAGTCACGATGTCCATTATAGCCTAGAAAATGTTATGGGGCAATTTTACTTAGAAATTATTCCTGTGAATTGTGGTGTTGGTGAACCGAGGTGTGTGTGTGTGTGTGTGTGTGTGTGTGTGAATATAAAGAAGTTGCTGTCCAATCAGGAGGACAAGAGAACATTACAGGGTTTTAAATCAGGAAATGTATGTATCAAGGTTGTATTGTTTCTTTATACCTATTCATCCTATATGCTGAGCAAATTATTCAAGAAACTGGATTCGATGAAGAAGAATGTGACATCAGGATTAGAGAAGTCTCATTAAAAACCTGTATTGTGCAGATGAAATAACTTTGCTTGCAGAAGAGTGAAGACGACTTGAAGCATTTCTTGAAGAAAGTCAAAGGCTACATCTGTCAATATGGAAAACAAAAATCCTCACCACTGAGCGGATAGGCAACATCATGATAAAGGGAGGGGAAAATGAAAGCTGTGCACAATTTTATTTTACGTGAATCCACAATCAACAGCTGTGTTGCCAGCAGTCAGCTGAGTTGTTGCCGGTCAATGGAGGTCAAGTTGGTGGTCTCTGCTAGCCATGTACCTGTGTCTTCTCCAGCAGCTGATGAGAAGGACCACCCTCACCTTAGGAAATAGAGTCTGTGGAGAGCTGGGAGCTTCCTGGGAATGCAGTCCCTGGGGCTGGTGTCCAAGATCTCAATATACCTTGTATATGTTTCATTACAGGACTGTGAAATTCCTCCTGCACACCCTAGAGTAAATTCTATGTGTGTCTCTTATCCAGTAGTTTTCAGCCAGTCTCAAGGATACCATCCAAATTGTCCAGATAGATCAAGGCATAGCTTTACTCAGTTCAGTATAAAGAGCCCATGAGTAACAACTTCATTTTAATGACATAAAGATGCTATTGTGTGGGTATAGGGTTGTTATGAGGTAGAATCTAATTTACAACAATGGGTTTTATTCGTGACATCTCCACTGACTGTGGCATGGTAGAGTCAACATAAAGTATGGTGGATGGGAATTAGTGCCTTACGTGGCACAATCGAGGTTGGTTCTACTGGCGGTGGCCTTGAGCAGACGATAGAAGCAGGTGTGGCATTATTCACCAACAGCTGGTTACTTCTCTCAGGATTCTCCACTATATAAACTGAACACAAAATGGCCAAGATTTCATTGGATTCTCATCTCTCAACCCCTGTGATCACCCCAAAAAAGGCCACTGTTCATGATTTCTTGATAAGGGTGAATGTGGGTTTGTAAGGATGAGGCTTATAAATTAGCAATAGTACCAGTGGAGAATTTCACGGTTCTGCTGCTGCTGCTGAAACGTAAAATGCTTGATGCTGAGTGAACTAACTCAGTCCCACAAGGATAAATATTGTATAAGACCATCATAGTAGAATAAATGTAAGGATCCAGGAGGGGTGGGAGAGGCTGGAAGCAGAGGGATGTGGAGGTACAGGAGGAAGAGGGGATTCATCATTGGGTTGTACAATTTGATCGATGAGGGGGTGAGGGAAATGGAAAGAATTTGTTCAACTTTGTTTTAGAATTTTGAAACTAAACTAGTGAAAAAAATTTTTAAAAGTAATAATAAAAACTAAGAAAGAAAACCTTTAAAAGAGAGAAAATAAAATAAAGCATGATGCTAGCCTGTTGAAAATGAGATACAGATTTTAGAGTCTATTTTCTAATTAGTGTAATCAAAACTAAATCTTACACTTGGGCAAGGTGATAGATTGTGTCAACTGCTCATTCTTCATCATAGTTTGAAATTTTTAAATTGCACATCCACAATGTATTCATTTCCAATGAAGTATGGATGTGTGAGACATTTGATAGTATGAAATACAGAACTTTCTACATTTTTGTAGAGCAGCAGTCTGAAAGGAATCAAACTTCTCTGATTAAGCTCCAGAATCTAATCTTTCATAGTCAGATGAAATTTACCAAGTCCAGATGTCTGCTGATTATAACACTTGGCAGGATTCCCTATTATGCACTCTTATAAAGCCAAATCACGGGAAAATGGAGAAAGCCGTAGTCTCCTTCTCAAGATAACAACATTAGTAATAAGTCTAATGTCAGTTTGATACCTGCTGTTAAAATTCATTGGATTGAGTTTTAGCATGCTTGCTTCCATGTTCACTCACTAACGCCTCCCTCCCTCGTTTTGTTTTCACCTTCACTCATTTGCTCATTCACTTCTGTCAAGTTGGAGTCCCCCTGTAGCTCATCTTCCATGGTGTTCCCAGGCTGTAAATGACAATGGAGGAAATTGCCATCTTCCTGTCAGGGAGTTGCGGGTGGATTTGAACCTCCAGAGAAGCATGACTGATGGTTTAATGGCACAACTCTCTACAGACTATGGGACCAAAGCTTCTGTAATGTTTTCACACTACAGAAAACCATTAAAAAAAATATCCAACTATTTACCGATTTTATCATGTAGAAATATCACTATCTTCCATGATGTTAAGAAGGTACACTATTGGAAAAATGCTTATGTACTAGGAAACTAACTGAAAGGTTAATTGGTCAAACCTTTCCAGCAGCCGAGACTTGGTGATCTGGTGATGCAAATACTGCAGCTTTATGAGTCTAATGGAGAACGTCTGTTCTCCCCTCTATTGTCCCTGTGCGTTAGAATTGTTACCTTTTTTAGGGTTCATTATTTGGCTGCCAAGAGCAATTACAATGATGTGAGGGGGCAGAAGTCTGGGTGCCCTGGAACTTCCTTCGTTATGCTACTTCCAGTCAAACCCCATGGAGAAACTCAGGAGGAAATGGCTTGCTCATTGCATATTTTCTGAGAAGCAAGGAACAATGACATGTCAATAATTCCTCAGTGGAAAACAGAAGAAGTATGCTCAGCACAGAATCATATTCAATTTTAAAGAAATCTCTTGCTTAACTAAGGGGACCAAAGAGAGAGAAAAGCTGTATCAGGAGATTTCACTTATATGAGAAATCACAAAGGAAGAGTCATGGAAATGACCAGTGTCTTTTTTGCTTCCAAGATGAGTTGTTTCCACACCACACTTGAGGAAGTGAAAGCCATAATTTTATGCAATAAACAAGCAGGCATTTGGGGTCACCTTTAAAATGTTTATGGCTTATCTAAGCCATAGACATGCCTCTAAGGTGCCAGACAAAATCTGGTAATTAATATTCAATTAACATCACATTCAAATATTCTTTTCCAAAAGTGCTACGTATAAAAATGGAGGGGCTGATGTAAGCCCTATGTGCAAAAAGCTGGGTTGGTGTTTTGTTTTGATGAAAATGAAGGGCGGTGCAACTAGTTCAGCATAAATAAGCAGAATCAGCTGTCTGCGTGGTCTTTGTTTTAATTAGCATTACAAAAGGAGAGACATTGCATATATTAGGCATCATTTCCAACCTCAGAAAGAAACTGTTACCTTAAGTTCCACGGTGAACACAGGCAGAATTACTGTTTCAGCTCAGGGGAGGATATATTTAGGCTTGTTTGTAAAGCATAAATTAGAGTAAGTGCTGTGGTATCCTAACTTAGCTGAATTACCCGCCTTGGAACAAGAACACCTTCTCTGCCTGCTGAATGGATGGGAGATTCCGTTGACCAGGGTGAGAAAGATGTAAGTGCATCTACACACTAGTGTGGCAGGTGAAGCAACTCGCAAAGCAAGATAGTCATGGGTTTCCCTGTGCTTACCTGCTAGTCTCTGGTGGACAGTTGTCGTGGATCTCAACACATCAGAGATGTAGTGATAAACACGAAACCATTCGCTAAGACATAAGCACAGGTAAGGTTACGCTTACCTTGCTCGGTGAGTGTTCCGTCCCCGTCAGGGATTATAAATGTGTGAAGAGACTCGGATTCTATAGGAAGGTGCTGTGGGGTTAGGAGAGAGTTCTATGAGTATACTGATGGAGTTAAAAAAGGCGGTGATGGTGGTTGCTATGTGCCATCTGGTTGCCTGCTACTCATAGCGACCCTGAGTACAAAAGCTCTGAACCCTGTTCTATCCTAAGCCAACCTTATTGTCTCTGACACACCTGCCCCTGTTACCTCAGTCACTAAGTCAATCCATCCCATGGAGCGCCTTCCTCTCTTGTGCTGTCCCTTCACTCTCCCCCGCTTAGTGTCCCTCTCCAAGGACTAGACCCTCCTTCACCATGCCCAAAATATGTTAGACGAAGTTTCAGAATCCTTGCCTCCAAGGAGCACCCACTCCAGGAAAAACCTGTTAATTCTCTTAGCAGTTCATAGCTCATTCAAAACTTTTCCCCAGCACCACAACTCGAAGGCAGCAGTTCTCCTTCAATCATCTCAAGTCATTGTCCTGCTTTCTAATTCATAGCACATAATTCTGAAGACCATGGACTGGATCAGGTGTGTCTTCATCTCCAGACTGACATTTTTGCCCTTCAACTGAATAATAAGACTTCATTAGGCAAGCCAATATTCACCTTGTTTATTGGATAACACACCCCTGAATGTGGTGTCTGTGGGTAGAAAGGTGCTTCTTGTTAGGAGCCCTTGAAAGGATTCCAACTCTTAGCGACCCTATGTGACAGTGTCTACTGCTCCATAGGGCTTTCATAAGAAGCTATGGAGGAGAGAATAGTTTAAAAGTATCATATTATAGGGCATTATGTTTATCGTAAGAATAGGGTTGCAGAGTGGATTATATTTGGGGTTGGGGTGGGGGTGGGGGAAGTGCAGGGGGGATTGTGTACCAATGAGGGAGGTTTTCTTTTGCTTTTTAAGGAGAGGAGCTAACGGTGGGGGGGGGGGGAGAAGGGTGCAACAATGAATGAATGGAATTCCAAAATCTCTGTAGATGTTCATTGAAATGGAAAAATAAATAAATAAATAAATAAATAAATTTAATATAAAAATAAAAAATTTAAAAAAAGAAGGCAATCTTAGAGGAGCCACCTGCCAGGTCTCTCTTCACACATCCCAGGTCCCACGTCCCAGGGTAAAGCTTCCGTATCTTGATTAACAGCTTATCACTTTTTAAAAGTTGCACCACCAGGATACCTTTCTGTGTCTAAAAATGTACATAATTAATAAATTCACTTCTCACCTTAGAAGCCAGAGGCCCTCTGGAGGAGGTGTGGTCCCCCTGCCTTTTCTGTTTGTAATTTGAAAAAGAAAAGAAAACCCTCCTTCACCTTGTGAGCCAAGGGAGAGAGTAATTAGCACTAATTACAGCTATTTTTAAATAGATTTGTTCTTACTAATCATCATTGTTTCCATAGGTACTCTTTTTGAAGGTACAAAGGAAGACTGAAGACGTTTTTAAGGTGCTCACAGGGGAATGGTGGAAGGGTGTGTGGCTTAGTTCTTTTATTCTTAGTTCTTCTTGGGTTTAGGGATGGTCTGTAGTGGTGGTGATGGTGGAAGAACAGAGAGTGGGTAGGACTGAAAGGAATCATTTGTAGGATTAGTGGAAAAACTGTCCCTAGGAAAATACCATCTTTTCACCAACTTCTTTATTCTCATCAGGGCCTTGCTTCCTAAGAGCTTCTTCTCTGACACCCTTTTATCAAAGATTAAAAAAGCATCTGGCTAATAAAGTATCTTAAGAATTGCTGCAAAGACATTGGTTTAGAGCATGCTCTCAGCTCTTCTCCTGATTTTATTGTTGTTACTGGGTGTCAGCCAAGAAATTCACTGCACCCTGATGAATAGAACAAAATGATGCCTTGGCCTGGACCATCTGCATGATCAGGTGTGGATTGTTGCCGTTGCTGGGTGGCCATGGGTCAGTTCCATCTCGTAGCAACCCTGTGTCCAACAGAATAAAGCTGGGCGCTGTCCACAATCCTCGCCACATTACTGCTATGCATGAGCCCACGCTTCCAGCCACTCTGTCAGCCCATCTCAGTTTCTGAGGTGGTAAATCTAAATGTGAAGAGATTGCCCATCTTTCTACTGGTGGATTTGAACTCCCAGGGATATGCAGCCTTTTGCTTAGTGTAAACGCCCTCTGAACTGTCAAATAAGCATGTCTCCAGCCTGACACCCTTTAAAAAAACTGAAATTACAAAAACTAGAGCAGAAATAAATGAAATAGAAAATAGAAAAACAATTGAAACTATCAACAAAACTAGGAGCTGGTTCTTTGAAAAGGTCAACAAAATCGATAAACCA
>NW_006399751.1:11681446-11705526 GCF_000299155.1 Elephantulus edwardii | reverse complement strand
TAGAGAGAATGGTACAGCAATGAAGGAATGAAAACCCAAAATCCCTGTAAATGTTCATTAATACTAATAAAATTTAATCATAAAAAAAATTTGAAATTGAACCTTGGGTCTGACCAGTCTGATCTTTCTAGCCTTTTGATCAAGCTGACTTGGTTCACAGGTGCACATACAAAATCAGTGGAACCGAACAAACAAATGTTGAGACTCATGAGAAGGTTCTGCTTTTTTCTGATGAGGTCATTGATCTACAAAGATATTAACAAGGTCTTTCCAGGTGGAGGAGACCTTTTAACTTCCGGGTGGGAAAGTAAATACAGCTGAAGGATGGAGAGCTATTAATTCCTATGACATATCCAGTATGGATTAAAAGTAAATTTGCTTTTGCTGGTTTGATATCAATAGAAGTCCTGGTGAAGTTGTGCTTAACATGTTAAGTTGCTAACCCAAAAGTCAATGGTTCAAATTCACGAGTGGTTCGAGGGGGGAAACCCAACGGATGGTTATTATGCGTCGTGATCCGCTCAAGTGCAGTGAGTTTTGGGTTTGGAGCTTTTAGGACAATGAGCTTTGGTGGCTCCGTGATCCAAGTGCTTGACTGCTAATCAAAGGTTGAGCTTTGAACTCTCCAAGTAGTTGCCCTAGGAAAGGACCCCAGTGACCTGCCTCTGGAAGGGAGATAACCTGGAAAGCCCCACGAGGCAGTACCATTCTACGACATCAGGTCTTTCTAAGTTGGAAGTGACTTGATGGCACCTAACAGCAACAACAGCCAAGTGACTCTAATGTTTACATAGTTGTGATTATAACTGCTCTGCATTTTATCTCAATATCATGTGCATGTGACATTGGTACAGCAGTAGGAGCACTTGACCGCTAACCAAAAAGTTGACAGTTCACTCCCACCCCTTGCTCTTCAGGAATAAGATTCAGCGGTCTGCTTCTGTAAACAGTTACACTGGAAAGTCTGGGGGGCAGTTCTGCTCTGTCCTGTAGTGCTACGACCCATCATCATTTTACAGCAATGGATTTGCTTTTGTTTTTATCACAGGTAGAACTGTTTTTTTCTGCTTTTCAATCTGTCTGTCTTCTTTGTTAATTCAGAAACCCCTACACATTTCCTAGGGGGTCCTAGTATATAAAACTCTTTTCCACAACTCTTTGTATTCCCAAACTCTTCTTTGCAGACAGAACAATCTATTGCAGCAGGTATAAGCAGAGGAGGATTTCATGTAATTACTGAGTGCCATTCAGCATCTTTGGAAAGGCTGCAGGCTTTTGTTCTAAGCTGAGTTAACAGGAACAAATTCCAGACCCTACTTCAGATTTAACTTGTCCGTGAACTGCTGTCATCACTAACTAATAACCGTGAGCTTCTACAACAGTCTGAAAACTTCCACCACAGACCAGAAAACCACGCTGCCTCTGCCAACCACCCTTGCTACACTTATTTATTACTTTCAAGTCAATGTTTCATGCTCATGTGATTGGTCGCTGTGTCTAAACCACGTGCCCATACTTTAGCTGCAAGGAATTCTGGGGATTTTATTTTACTGATGCAGAAAGCTGGGGCTCACTTGTAGGTATTATCAAATACAGCTGATGCTCAAAAGTGCATGTGAATGGTTGATATTCACTGTCGTTATATTGTTAACAGTTTAAGTCAGCTAGCATTGAATGAAGAAGCCCTGGAAGCTTACTGGAGGGTTATTTATGTTATGCCTGACTTGATGGCAATGAGGCTTTTCTTTGGAGGATGACCATGTTTTGGGAGGTGTGCCTTATTATTGCCATGTAAAAGCCTGTGCAAATGCCAGCCTCACACTGTAATGTCTTAACTGCAGCCCAGCACACGTATCAGGGGGTGCCAGCTCAGGACTCTTCCTCCCACTACAGAACGCTGCTCTGGATGTACTCAATGTCCTGTGAGCTGTTGGAAATGTGAGGAAGTTTTTCTTTTCCCCCCTTCTTTTAGGTCCTCAGTGCCTTTGTCTTATCAGGGTACTAGTCATGGCAGTGGTGATGACAATGATCTATCAATGAACACACGTATCCAACCCATATATACTCTGTGCTGGAGCTGTGCTACCTGATGCATTCTAACATCAGCCAATTTCTGTGACTTTACATTCATTGTCTTTCAGAAGTAGATAATCATGAAAGTCATTCTAATTGAATTGCTATTTCCATTTTCATTAGCATTTGCATGAGGACAGTGATGATGGTAGAAAAAGTAGCACTTAACTTGTGGATCAAATTAGTGGCGATCTTAAACTAGTTTGAATCAATTGTTCCTCCACATTACAAATCTACTGGATGGAGGGCCTTCCTTCTTCCTTTTCTACAGTCTAAAGTCTAGGATCCCAGCAACACGTTTTCTTGACCTTATTTATACACAATGACCTTACTTCACAGGAGAGATCTAGACAATCTCCTCCCAGACTATTTACAGTAACTGAAAAACTTGTTAGAGGGTAATGTCAGAGTCTGACTCAATGGCACATAACAACAATAACAACATGACCTTATTCAGAGTCCAGACAACTGAATTCATAGATACAACCCTTCAAAACAACAAAGCTAGTGCTTCGTTGTCCTGGGAATAATAGGCAAAATGCTAACTCTTGAGGTTACAGATTAGTATTTTGAGAGATAGCTTACTACATGATGGCAGAAGGTTGAACCGTCTATAGGATTTTATTCCGTTAATCTTTCCTGAGATTTTCCTAGGTGACAAATTTACACACAGGGTGAATTCCGATTTCTTAACCTCTCTGGGTATTTGAAAATATTTAATCTTCTTTTCTTTCCAAAGCTTTCCTATGTTTTTGGTTGGGCAAGAGGAGCAAGGGGTAGAGTTCTAGCCTTCAGGGCAGAGAAGTTCTTCAAATTCTTGCTAGTCATAACTTTTTCCTTTTTTTAATACGCTTTAAATCGCCATCCTCCCCTTTAATTTCAGAGTCACAAAATGTAATCTCCTTAATGGGTTTAAAGTTTTCAAAAACCAGGCAGCTGACGAGGAGAGTTTTATGTTTTGCTTTCTGCCCAAAATTCCCAGAATCAATCAACAGACAACTATTCTTCTGCTCGGATGGCTGACAAAGGAAAAAAACAAACCAAACAAACCAACAAGTGTTTTCTTTTTTGTCCTTGTTATAAGATCTCAGAGCCATTTTTCCTGAGCTATACAGAAGCAGAACATAATGTCTGAAAGAGGTTAATTAATTTGTTCAAGGGGAAAGAATTAGTAAGTGCCTGACTTTAAACTCTCCATTCTTAACTCATATGGTTGAATCTTTCCCTTTTTTTAATGATAAATGTTGGGATAGAGGATGACCAGAATTTCTAGACAGTCACCTGACTTGCAGATTGGGGACTTGTCAGGCTTTTTATTGTGTTAGCCAATTAATTCCTTGAAATAGATTTCTCTCTCTCCTTCCTCTCTCTCTTTCTTTCTCTCTCTCTCTCATTGGTACTATTTTTCTAGAGAACCCTGGGTAAGACATCCCTTCTTCATAAAAACCATGCAAATCATGCAAAGAAAAATAATGGTAGACCCCAGATGAATCTTCTTACCCTTTAATATTAAGTAATTCTCTAACTTTAAAACATTTGAGCTAACAACAACAAAATTCAACAAATAAGAATCCAACAAAATTCTTCAACAAGTGATAGACACCTTCTTTTGCCACACTTTAGCTTTCAAATCATGAAGAAGACTTTGAATATTTTTTGTCCACTAAAATAATCCAAACCCACTGACCTCTAGTCATTCCTGAATCTGCAACTTTAGAGGACACAGGAAAGAGCTTCCAGAGGATTTTTAAGGCTACACACGTGGAAGACTGCCTCTTCTTTGTCTTGGAACAGCCAGTGGGTTCAGACCGTTGACATTTTGGTTGGCATCAAACCCAACACTCAAAGAACAACCACTGATTCCAGAACAACTCAGACTGACTCTCCATTGAGTTTCCAGGAAGAGGGGAGATTACTTAGCTTTCTCCTGGAGCAGCTGATGGATTCTAGCTGCTTACGTTTGTGTTAACAGTCCAATAAGCTTTGCACTATGCCACCTGGGCTACCAGCACTAGATAAGAATCCTATGGACCAATTCTGGCTTACCCCCAAAAGACATTTAAAGATGTAATGACACAGTTAGGATTGGATCTTTTTTTTGTAACTGGCACTCCGGGACTGCCTGCGGAGAAATGGTAACCATTGACAAGGATCCCTGGTGATATAGTGGTGAAGTAGTTAGTTAAGGGGTAAGAAGTTTGAACAAGTCAGGTTCTCTGCTGGCCAAAGCTGGGCTAGTCTGCTTTTGTAAAGATGACAAACTTGAAAACCTTATAAAGCTGGCCCAACTTCCCAGAGAGACTAAATATGAATTGAATTCACTGAATGACAATAAATTGGGTTTAGTTAGCAACAGATCACTTTGCCAAAGCCGTGGTTCCCATCACGTTGGCGAGGGCCCATTTTCCTGGACATTTTGGAAATCTATCTACAAATTGCAGTCCCCAAATATGACAACAATCGAGGGGCAGATGAAGGGCACATCTCCTACCGGTCACCAGGACTTTGTGGACTTCACAAGTTCTCCTCTTGCCCAAGACTGTGTGTGGTCTTGTTTCTACAGAGTTGTGTGTGTGTATGTGTGTTGCATGTTTGGATTTTGTTCTCTCTTTTTTAATTGAAATTTTAATGAAAGTTTAGAGAGAACTTGGATTTGCCTTCATTGATTGCTGCACATTTTCCTCCCTTCCCTTCCGGGGGAAAAAAATTATTTCATTGTACAATCCCCCCCACCTCAGTCCACTTTACTACGCAGCTCTTATTCCGGGCTGTTTTCATGCAAATAATACGTAATCACATATTCCTTTTAAGCAGCTCTGTTTTTCATCTGTTTCAGTGCAGTAAACTTTTTGTAGAAATCCCAAAATCAGAGAGCCCTACCCTTCTGATACGTGTTGTATGAACAATTCCGTCTCCTACTGATCGATTCACAGTGACGTTACTTAGGACAGAACAAAGAGTTTCAGGACCCTGCTCCATCTGCGTAATCGTTGATTGGTGCAGCGGAGTCTACGTGCTGAGTGGTGCCTTCCAACTCTGGAGGCTCATTGGCCAGCACTAAATTGGGCGTTGTTCTGTTATCATGCGCAGGAATTTTGCTGGTTAATTTTCTATGAGAGAGAGTTTTGTTTTTCTTCCCAGTATCTCTTCATTTGGAAGCTCTGCTGGAACCTGTCTTCAATGGGTGACATGGCTAGTTTGGTTGTTTTTGAATACCAGTGCCATACTTTTCCAGCATCACAGCAACAGAGAAGCCGCTATAGTATGAAAATTGATCGATAGCTACACTTTCTTTAAAATCTGCATTTGTGAATAGTTTGTAAGATACTTGAGAGCTTAAAAAAGAGCAAACAAACACATTCCTGATAACCTCTTACACTATTTATGGGACTCTCTTTTCATTTTCAACACACTGTAAAACCGAGTATGAACGCCTGAGGCTTTCCCAGGGCGCGGGAACTCAAATGCCCAACTTGGAGTGTGGTAACAAGCCATTTGGTGGGCGAGAAAATGCAAATTGCAACCCCATGGTACTTTTGATAGATTCTTCCTCACCACCGAGGAACGATTTGATTGATTCAATATTCATAAGCTAATTTTTCAAATGGGTTTGCAGAGGATGAGGGTTGTGTGCAAATGAATCTAGTGGATACTTCAACCATTTTGACAGAATGGGTGTTGCTGAAAGCTCTACTCCCTTTCTCTGCCTTGTCTGCTTTCTGCCACACATGCCTGTGGTGTCGCCTCCAGCTCACCCACTGCATTCCCATGCAGAAGGTAAACAGCATCAGTGGCTTCACGTGAAAGTAGGACCAGCTGTTCCCCTTGCTCCTGGGCAAGTTGAATTAACATTTTAAGTGCTAGGCAGTGGAAATGCTAAAACATCATCTGTAATCTCTGATTTGTAGCATGACCGCTAAATAGATAACATCGCTTTATGATGTACCACCACCATACCACAAAGCATCAGAACACGACTACAAAAATTAGGCAAGCTAGGAGGACTTTTGTTGGCCTGAGGTCTAAGTCTTACAGATTGTAATTGTTGTAATTCCCAGAGGGCAGTACTTTGATGATTGCGTCTTTGAGTTCCCCAGAAAAGGAATATATTCTCAAGGATGGTGAATCTCTCATCTATTTGAAATACCTTAGCTTTTTGATGACCTGAATAGCTAACTATTTCTGTTTGATAGAATTAACTTGTGTTACTGCCAAAATGAAGTTTTATTGCAAGAATTACCTGTTAAATGTAATAGCTGAGAATCCAAAGTGAGTTACAATGCTATATAACAAAATCGTACTGAAATTTAGAAAAATTCATTATTATATATATATATATACACACATATATATATACACACACACTCATATATATATATATATTCTATATGTTAGCTGAGATTTTCTTATTCTTATTTCTTTTTTTCCGTTTTTAAAAATACTTCTATTGTGGTAAAGTGTATAGCATATAAAACTTGTCATTTTGCTCATTTTTAAATGTACAATTCTTATTTCTTATTGGATGAGAAACTAGATTGCTGTTTATTCCTTCTGGCCATTTTGGCACCAGGTGTATGTGCTGATTTAGTCAGATTTGTTAAAATAATAATTCATTGTACATTTTCTGATCTGCTCTTTGAACCAAGAATTTTTCACTTTAGTATTTTTGCCTTCGGAAAGGAAAAAGTATTCAAAAGCTCTGGAAAACCGTAGATCAAGGAAGTCATACCAAAAGGTGATGACCGTGACTCTGGCCAGCGACCTTGAGAACAGAAAGTTTAACTATGAAAAATGTGTAGTATCTTGGAAATTGTGGTGTATGAATGTGTGTGTGTACGTGTGTGTGTGTGTGTGTTGTATGTTTGTGAACACTTTCACAAATACACGGTGTTACAATGATATTCAGGCCTTGGGCTCATCTCCTCTCTTGCCCATAGTGTATTCCTATTCTTTCTTGTGCTCCAGGTAAATTAGTTCTTGCCTTGCTTTGGATACCTGATCCTATTTTCTGTAGTGTTTCTACTAACTAGCTCTCTATTTTGAAAACCTGTTCAAAACTCCAGTCCCTCCCACAGCATTCCTCAGTTAGGACCCCGGAACTAAAATACAGTCTTCCAGGTCTAACTTCCCATCTGATCAATACCTTCAGATGGATACAAATGTAATTTTATTCTCCATTATCAACATTGTGTTTAGCAACAACATTATGAACACTGAGAAATATCTTTAAATCGCATTACATGCAAATATCAAAGTTGTGTGGGTAAAAACCATAATACCGAGAAAACGGACTATTTCGGCATTGTTAACTGAAGGCAAATGTCTCATTTGCACAATTTGTTGTCATATTAAAACTAAAGAAGAAAAGTAGTCATTGAGGACTCTCCCAGAATTTGCAAGCCATTGATTTATGTTTCTCTTTCTCTTATGACCCTTTGATCTATGATTTTTATCGGTTGCCCTGCTTTAAATTAAACTGGAGGAACAGCAAGCAAAATGAGTGATTGAAAGTGATAAGAGTTTGCCCTCATAAATCTGAAGGGAAGACTAGAGGCCACTTGCTATCCTGAGCCAATTGCAGAAATGCTAGTTCCAGTAATACTTTCAAATTGGCCCTTCTTATTGCCAACATGATGTTGTAGACTTTTTTTTTAATAAAGGAAAATATAAGGATAAAAGGGAAAACATATCAAATTAGGCTGCAATAACTTTGTTATTTATTCAATTAAATTTAATTACGTATTTGTTCTGAGAAGTGTCAGACCCAAATAATTACCAGTTACTGACAGCGTACAAATTGCTTTTAGTCAGAAGTCTTCATTGTATCCTCTTTGTCATATCTAATCAGCATAGCGACCAGGAGCTATTTTATCTTTCTGCATGTTTTTCCTCCATTCATAGACACATATTAAAGGTCTGTAATTATATGAGACATTAACCCCCAAACCAAATCCAGTGTGAACCAGGTTAGTGACCTTCCATCAGATTTTCGAAGTTGTAAATCCCAATAAAAGTAACTTGATCACTTACATTGTTGTTTCAGTTACGTTCTGTCAGTTTGGAACTGATTCATAACTGACCCTCCAGCTGGAGTTCAAGGGCTATAAATTGCACAGGAGCAGATTACCCATCCCTCTCCAGAGGAGCAGTTGGTGAATTTAAGCTGCCAGCCTTTGAGTTGGTAGTGCCACCTCTTATCACTAGGTCGCCAGAACTCCCTGATGATGCATATTGGTGTTGCTGTTAGGTGCTATCAAGTTGTAAATAACTCAGGAGAGACCCTATGAACAAAAACCCTTGTATAACTTTTTGTACAACTTTGAACACTTGTATAACTTTCATCGTTTCTCCAAGTTCATAGAGTTTCCAGAGGCAAGCTATTTCGGAAGTGAATACCACTCCTACTTCCAAGCTTGTTTTAATCAGGAAACTCCACCAAACACTGCCCACCATAGGTCACTATTATCACATTTGACACATCAGTGACACAGTGTTTAGCATAACAGCACATGAGTTACCTCTGTACAGCAAATGGACAGACAAGTGCTATGCCACTTAGAAGAATGTTTGACCAAAACCAATTAAAACCAGTCCTGAGGGCCGCAGATTAAAATCACCCACCTTTGGCTTGATAGCATAACTTTCTATCCGCCAGGCCAACAGAGATCTCTCTATGTTGTGATGATACATATTAGGACTTGGAATTATGGACAAGAACAAAATATAATGCTCATACTTACTGGCTAACAGAAACACTATCCCTGTTGGGGGAGACTCTCTCCCTTTTTACTTAAGTAAATCACACACAATTAGATATAGCAAACATTCTTATATTTATTTATGAAAGAATAGGAACTTATATAAATTAATAATAAAAATAGGATTCTAAATAACATGTTAAAGGTGTTGTGTGGCATCTGGATAGGAGAACATTCATCAGTACCTTACATCGGGCAGGTGACACAATCTTGCTTGAAGAAAGTTTAAAAAAATTGAAGCACTTCCTGAAGAAAATCAAAACCTTCAATATGTGTAATATTTTTACATTAAGAAACAAAAATCCTCGCAACTGAACCAATAGGCAGCACCATGATAGATGGAGCAAAGATTGAAATTGTCAACGATTCTCTTTTATTTGGCTCCACAAACAACAACCATGGTAGCATCAGACAAGAAATCAAAAGACCTGTTACACAGCTTCATCTGCTGTCAAGTACCTCTTTACTGTGCTAAAGAAAAAGGATGTCAGTGTAAAAACTAAAGTGTACTTGAACCAAGCTTCCATATTTTTCAATTGCTTTGTATGTATGAACAATGAATAAGGAAAGCAAAAAAAAATATTGATACCTTTGATTTGCAGTGTTGGTGAAGAGGATTGAATATACACCATGACCTGACAAAAACAAACAGACTTGGAGGAAGTGGAACCAGGAGGCTGCCTAGAGGCAACTAGAGTGAAATTGTACCTCACATGCTTTGGGTGTATTGGCAGGAGACACTGTTGTTGTTATTAGATGTCATCAAGTGAGTGTGACTCATCGCAACCCTCTAAACAGCGGACCTATCCAGTGCCATCTCCTCCTCTCTGACACACTTAAGTCTGTTAACTGTAGTCACTGTGTCTACTCATCGCTCTGCGGGTCCTCCTCTCTTTCAATGATCCTCTGTCTTTACCGGCATTATGTGCCTTTCCAATGACTAGCCTTCCCTAGGAACATGCCCAAAGTAAGAGAGATGAAGCGTTGCCATCTTTGCCTCCAAAGATGGACCTGGCTGCTCCTTTACCAAGACATATATGGTTTTCATTTTCACAGTCTGTGGGATATTCCATACTCTTCACTAACACCATAACACAAAGGCATCGATTCTTCTTCTGTCATCCTTTTCCATTGTTCAACTCTCAGATGCACAGCAAGTGATTGACCAGTCCACTGCCTGGGGCAGGCACACTTTAGCTATCAGAGAATCTAGTCCTTGTCCATCGTTCTAGGAAAAGTAGAGGGTCAAGGAAAGAGAAGGAAGATCCTCACTGAGCTGGATGGAAATAGTGACTCCAGCACAGCAGAGATTGAGATGAGTGCAAGGTTTTGATATGCTGTTCATACATAGGGTTTCTGTGAGTCATAGTCAATCAGATGGCACTTGATAACAATATGCTTATTGCTGTTATGAGCCTTTGAGTTGATCCTAACTCATGGTGACCCCATGTGTCAGTCAAACTTCCATAGGTATTTCCAGGCTTTAATATTTGTGGGGACAGATCTCCAGATCGTTTCTTGGGTTCAAATTGCCAGCGTTTCAAGATTTACTTTATAAGGGTAAGATATTAGAATGCTTTATATTTAGAAACAGAAAGGTAGAGTATGATACAAGTATGAGCAAGTAAAAATTATATATTTTAAGGAAATTAAATGTAGAAACTATGGGTAGATTCAAGGATGCTCATGGAAGACCAAGTTGAAAATGTAAATTTCAGAGAGATCATGGAAGACTTTGACCATTAGGCTGAAGTGGCCCATGATTGTGTTGGGAATAGAAATACCCTGAAAGGTCTCAAAAGAGGGAATGGCACGACTTAACCTTTGCTCTTTGAAAGTCAATTTGTGTAGAATTGCCTAAAGGGGCCTTGAAGCAGGGAAACTATTAGGAAGTTAATAGTCATGACCAAGTGAGAAGCAACGAAAGACCAGACACAAGCTATGGCAGTGAAACTGGAGAGGAGACAGCTTCAAGAGGCATTGTAAGAGCATATCTGACAGGATATTAAAACTGATACTCCAAGTGCAGAAAGAAAGAAATTGAAGATGACTCTTTGAATTTCAACTTGGATGGCTGAATGATAGTTCCCTTAACAGATAATAAACTAGCCAAATAATAGTTTTCCAAAGATGACTCCATTTCAGTAACAAGAAAGGGCTGCCCGAATCACACTGAGGAAGATTATGTGACCAAATCCAAGGCTGGTTTGTGTTGGGGTTGGTTTATTTTGTCTACGGACATGATATCTTACATGATATCTACATTTGTAGGAATGTAAGGAATTTATCATCTTGGTGTCTAACATGGAAACAGAAGAAAGAAACTTGCTAGGTCATTGTCATCATTGTTACGTATCTTCACATTGACTTTGACCCACAGCAACACTAAGAACCAGATTTGAACTTTGCACTATTCTGTATCAACCTCATCATCTCCAAGACACTTCAGCCCATTTTTACAGTTACTCTATCAATCTATCTGATTGTGGATAGGGTTGTTAATTATATATGCCATCTTGGCAAAGTTATAATGTTGGTCAACATTTGTCCAGATGTTATTATGAAGAGAGTACAAGAGATTAAATCCATTGGTATTCAGATTACTTTTCACAACATGTTGGTGAATTTATTAAACCTGTTCAAGGTCTTAAGGCATAAATGGAATAGTCAGCGTCTATACTATAACTGACATTTTAGAAGACGCCTACAACTTCTTATCCCATTTTATAAGTTTGGGGTCAAATTACTGTAGGAGGGGGGAAAATAGATCTCTATATATCTCTATCTCTGTCTCTCTATATACCATCTATCTCTCTATATACTATCTATCTATCTATCTATCTATCTATCTATCTATCTATCGTGGTTGTTGCTGTTAAACTCTATTGAATGAAGTAAGACTCATAGTGACACTCTGAACAATAAATCTGAATACTGTAATATTCTATAACATCTTAATCATATCCAACATATGTGAGCCCATAGTTGCAGTCACTGCGTCAATCCTAGTCATTGGGGTGGGGGGTCTTCCTCTTTTTAGCTGACCCTCTGCTTTTCCAAGAATGCTGTTCATTTCCAAGGAATAGCCTCCTCTGACAATGTGCCCAAAGTATGAGTGACACAGCCTCATCATCTTTGCCTCCAAGGAGCACTCTGACGGCACTTCTTCAATACATATCTCTGTTTATTTGTCAGTCTTTAGGATACTCTTCCCCAACACCACCACTCAAAGTGATCAATTCTTCTGTTATCCGTATTCCCTCTCTACCTCTCAGATGTATAGCAAGTGAATGAAAAGACCATGGCCTGAATCAAGTTCCCCTTAATTTTAAAACTGATGCCATTGCTCTTCAATATTTTGGAGAAATCTCTGACCAGAGACTTGGCCAATGCAACACATCTCTTGATCTCCTGACTGCTATTACTGCTTGTTTATCTAAGAAAGAGGAAATCTTTAACAATTTCATTCCTTTCTCCATCTATCATGTTGTTTCCTATTGACCAAGAGGTGAGGTCTTTGTTTCTTGATGTTGAGATGTAATCAATACCAAAGTCTATAGTCCTGCCTTTCTCTCCTTCTCCTCCACCCCAATTCGCTGTAACGTATGTCTTGTTCCCGATTGTTGTTATACATATAATGTCTAATCATCCATTACTTTCAGCTAATCCTTCTCTCCTTCTATTCCAGTGTATTGTTATCTATCCAATCTTCTGCTTTCCTCTCCCCCATGTCCATCCCATTTTTATAACAGCAGTCTTGTGCAGTACTTTTATGCTTTCATGACTGAATATTTAACTCAGAATATATGTCTTCCAGATTTATCTATGTTGTGAAATGTTTTATATGTTTTTTCAGTGCTGCCTAATATTCCACTGCATAAATGTAACATCCTTGTTCTATCCATTTGTTTGTTGACAGGCACTTGGGCAGCTTCCATCTCTTTGTTGTTGTGAATAATGCTGCAATAAATGTGGGTGTGCAAACATCTCTTTGCATTATGGCTCTTGTTTCTTATTGCCCGTAGTAAGATAGCTGGATTAAATGGTATTTTTATTTCCAACTCTTTGAGAAAGTGCCAAATATACTGTATCTGTGGATATAGATTTTGGAGAAGTTCACTATTATTAGTCATAACAAAGCCAAGGAATGAGCATGAATTTCTCATATAAAAGTTCAAGACAAAGGTGAAAAGTGAAAGCAAATCCATGAGGGTCTAACTATGACAATGCGTTTATAATATCTGAATTTAGAGACCATCTTAATAATATATTTGACGCAATGAACACTAATGACAAGACCAGACAAATGGTGGGATGAACATCATATATGAAGATATTGGTAAAAAAATAAAGCTCTAATAATTGATCAAATACGAATGGAGATGCTTTAATAAATGGACACATAGGAATCAAATTTGCTATATCTATGGAAAGAATCATCGTTGGAGATGATTAATATCAGCATTCAAAATCAGGGTAGGTGCTGACTATGAAACAGACCATCAATTACTCAGGTGCAGGTACCAACTGAAGCTGAAGAAAATGGAAACTAGCCCACAAGAACCTCTAATATGACCTCTAATCTATCCTACCTGAATTTAAGAATCATCTTGAGAACAGGTTTAAGGCATTGAACATCAATGATTGAAAACCAGAAGAACTGTAGATGACATCACAAAGGTTCTTACAAAGACAGAGAAGAAAACCCAAAATGGATGTGAGAAGAGATTGTGAAAATGACATTACAGCATCAAGAGGCCAAAACCAAAGAAAAGAATTCTGAAGTAAAAGAGCTGAACAGAGGATTTCAAATGGCCCCAAGAGAAAAATAAAGCCAAATATTATAATAAATTGTGCAAAGAACTGGATTCAGAGACTAAAAAGTGAAAAACTCACTCAGCAAGTTTCAAGCTTAAAGAACTGAGAAACACGTTCAAGCCTTGACTTGAAATACTGAGAGATGCTATGGGCAAAATCTTAAATGACCCAGGAAGCATAAAAAAAAAAAAGCAGGAATAAGCAAACTCATTTTACAAAAAGAATGGGTCAACATTATCAAATTTCAGGAAGTACCATATGAATAAGAGCCAATGGTAATAAAGGAAGACATTCAAGCTACATTGAAGGCATTGCTATAAAATAAGGCCTCAAGAATCCAATAGAACAGATTGAAATAAACTGTTCTGGAAAATAATGTATTCAAATTTTGTAAATGAACTAGTATAATTAGAAAATAAAAAAATTAAATTAAATTTAAAAAATTAAAACAATGGACCCACAGATTTTAAAAAAATCAAATAGAATACCAATTGACATGTTTCAACATATAATCCAGCATCCCTTGACATCCTCATCAGTCAAAGCCAGGAAATTTGGAGGACAGCTGCCTGGCCAACTGACTGGAAGAGACAAATACTTGTTTCCATTCACAGAAAGGTGACCTAACAGATTGTGCAAATATCATTAATATAATCTGTAAACAATACACTGCTGAAGATCATAAAAAAATTACTGGAAGAGTACATTGACAAGGATCCTGGCTGAAAATAAAGAATACCAGAAAAATGTCTATTTGTGCTTATTGACTATGCAAAGACATTTGGCTGTGTAGGTCATAACAAATCATGGATAACATTGAGAAGAATGGGAATTCCAGAACATTTAATTGTGCTCATGTGAAACCCATATCTAGACCAAGAATCTATTGTGTGAACAGAGCAAGGAAATACTGTATGGTTTAAAACTAAGACAGGAGTGCATCAGAGGGATAGCCTCTCTCCATTCAATCTGCATGCTGAGCAAATTTTTTGAGAAACTGGAATCTATGAAGAAGAATATGGCATCAAGATTGGAGGAAGACTTATCAATAACTTGCACTATGCAGATGACACAACCTTGTTTGCTGAAAGTGAGGGAGACTTGAAGCACTTGTTGCAGAAGATCAAAGACTACAGCCTTCAATAAGGATTGCGTCTCAGTGTCAAGAAAACAAATCTTACCACTGAGCCAACAAGGATACATCATGATAAATGGAGAAAACATTAACTTTGTCAAGGGTTTCATCTTAGCTGGATCCACACTCAATGTGCCAGCAGTCAGGAAATTAAGAGACATATTGCACTAGGAGAGTCTGCCCCCAGAGATCTCTCTAAATTATTGAGGAGCATTGATGTCAGCTTGAGGACTAAGGTGCATCTGATTCGGGCCATGATTTACTAATAAGATTTACAAGATCAAGTGTTACGTATATTAGAGCTGAACAGTGAATAAGGATCACAGAAGAACTGATGCCGTTGAGTTGTGGTGATCAAGAAAAGGACTGGATATCTCATAAACTGCCAAAAGAACAAATATACCTTAGGAAAGTGCAGCCAGAGTGTTCTTTGGAGGTAAAGATGATTTGTCTCACAGATTTCAAATATGTGGCTAGGATAGGCTATTCTTGGGGGAGGAGCAACATTCCTGGAAAGGTGGAGGGTCAGCGAAAGAGAAGAAGACCCTTCATCAAGTGGATTGACACAGTGACATGACTACCACCACGTGTGTCAAGAAGTGTGAGGATGGCACAGGTTAGGACAGGGGTTAGATCTGCTGTTTATGAGGTCACTATAGATCATACTCAACTCGGCAGCACCTAATAACAAGAAGACTGTATGAAGTACGTGTATTAAGTTTTATTACATATGAACACATGGCATTATTGTTGTTGTTGTTATGTGCCGTTGAGTCGTTTGCGACTCATAGCGACCCTATGTGCAGCAGCCCTAAACCCTGCTCTATCCTGTGCCAATCGCATTGCCTCTGACACACCCATCCCGATTACCCCAGTCACTGAATCAATCCACCTCATAGAGGGTCTTCCCCTCCTGCGCTGTCCCTCCGCTCTCCCAAGCATGATGTCCCTCTCCAAAGACCTGGCTCTCCTTGCAACATGTTCAAAGTATGTCAGACGAAGCCCCAGAATCCTTGCCTCCAAGGAGTAGCCTGGTATAACCCTCTCTAGGATGAATCTTTCATGCCAGTCTATGGTACATTCAATACTCTTCTCCAGCACCACAGCTCAGAGGCGTCAATTCTCCTTCTGTCCTCCCTAGTCATTGTCCAGCTCTCTGACAACCCTATGAACACATGGCATACTATGTGCATATTCAAGTATACAGACAGATGCATAGACACATTTATACACACATGTAGACACACATACATTTTTATCAACAAAACAGTTTAAAAATAATGTATGGCAAAGGTATGTATTACATGCCTCTGCATTAAATGAAGAATGCCTTTAAAACAAAGTTAATAAGAACAAATGACTGAAAATAAGTTTTTATTATCAAGAACCTGACTTAATAAATTGGAAAATATCCTGGAAATAAAATGTGTTTTATTTGTGAAAAGATAATGAAGTAGAGCTATTTTGTGTAAAAGAGGACAAAAACCATCACTTTCTTTATGCATGGAATATCTGAAAAAGAATTCATAGGACAATGAAAAATCATCAGTAAATCTAGACAGAAATACTGCATTTCTATTTTGGGAAACAGACTCGCTTTTCATTCAATGCACTTTTGTATTCTTTGAATGTTTTCTCAGTGTTTTTAAAAAAATTCTTTGAATGTTTTTTTGTGCATGTTTTACTTTTTTTCATGTTTTAAGTTTCTTAAAACTCACAAAAACAAAGTAGGCAATAATTTGGTTTAAAGTGAAGAGTCGTGTACTAAACACAAAGAAACAAAACTAGTTTGAGATGCAAATTTTAGATGTTTAGCTAGACTTAATGCAAGTGAATTCTATACAACTACTCAGTCATTTTATTTGCAGATGCATAAAATTAATGAAAACTGCTCTGAGGATTTTTTGTGTTGTTTGTTTTGTTTGTTTCCTTGTTTTTAAAAGCAAACTGCTGTTGAATTGATTTCATCTTATGACGACCCTTCACTGGGTGTATAAGATTGCACATTTTTTTCCCCAGAAGAGACTGCCTATATTTCACCCATGAAATATCTGGTGTTTCCAACCATCAGCCTTTCAATTGACAGTCTCCTCTAATCCATTATGATTGCTAATTGTACAACTGTTGAAGATTTATTATGTTTTTAACTTGAGCAAACACTTGCGGAGGCTTTTGGGACATGGAGTGTTCTTCTTTATTTCCAGTACCAAGGATTTGGCATCTTTGTTCAAGGGCAAGTTTCCTCTTGAAATGCTATTCAAATGCTGATCATACTATATATGATGAAAAACCCATCACCATCAAATCTACTCCAGTTCATAGCAAGCCTATAAGATGAGTAGAAATGCCTGCTGGGGTTTCTAAGGCCGTAAATCTTCATTGAGGCAGAGCCACACATCTTTCTCCTGAATGCAGCTGGAGACCAAACTTCAGATAACAACTGAAGTTTTAACTTTTTGTCTTGAATCTGTCAAGAACATTGATTACAGCTACTGACCATTAAACCCTTGCCAGTGTCCTCTACAAATGCTGCTGAAATAAATGGTTCCTCTCTATATTTGCTGTAGCTTTAATTTTCATAGTCATGTTAGCCCCAATCCATTCATTACTCACTGTTGTGATTTTACAGTTTAAAGCATATTAATTATTATTTAAAAATTAATCAGTGAAGTAGTGGCTGTGTTAGGGAACTCGTATAGGGAAAATATGTTACTTTTAACCTACCTTTTAAGAATGTCACCCACAAGCTGATGTGATAGATACTATGAGCATATTAAAGACAAATAAGATAGAGTCCACCATCATTAAATTTATGTTTAGTGTGAAGGGATTGTGACAGATCATAAAATAAAATTGCTAGAGAGAATCAAATGGCTACTTACTGTAATTTTCCCTGAATACCTAGCGTGAATATTGGAAAACTAGAAATCGAAATAAAATAAATGTATAGGCATTTATTAATAAATAAATTAATTATAATTAATAATATAATTAAATATAATATATTTAATATATATAATATAATAAATAAAAATAAATTATAGGCATTAGTGATATGAAATGGACTACCTTTGGCCATTTTGAACCAGACAACGACGTAGTATTCTAAGCTGGGAATGAAAAAAAAAAAACCCAGAAGAAGAATGATGTTGCATTCATTGTTAAAAAGACAATCTCAAGTTCTATCCCAAAGCACAATATTGTGAGTGATAGGATGTTGTTTATACACACACGCAAGGATCAGGTCATAGCTAGTAAACAAAAAATGTCTGTAGCTGAAACATTCTACAGTTTTGAAATTAATATCTTATGAATGTTTTAGATTCACAGAAAAGTTGTGAAGAATAGAATTCTCATCATACAAGTTGCTCTACTGTTTTTACTGGCTTTCAATAACACCTTACCTTAGTATGATGCCCGGGTGAGAGAGTAGCTTAAGTTTGGACTGCAAACTGCAGAGAGTTTGAATCCCTCAACAGCTCTGCAGGAGAAAGATAGATATATCTGCTCCCATTAAGATTTGCAGCCCTCAAAACCTAGCAAATTATAACCATGACTTGGAATCTACTTGAAAGTAGAGGTTTCTTTTGTGGGGTGGAGGTGCAGTGTGGAAATGTCAGCAAACTTGTTGTTAGCAAATATGCCATTGACTTGACCATGACTCATAGTAAATCTATGAATCATAGATCAACCCTGGCCCTATCCTGTGCCAGCCTGGAAATCTCCACTATGTTCAAGCCCATTGCTGCAGTCACTGTGTCAATTCATCTCCTTGGGGGTTTCAACCGCTGGGTTCAAATTACCTAATAATTGTGACCTTTTGACGAGTAGCAAAGCTCTTTACAGATTATGCCACCAGAGCTTCTTCAATGACTGCTCTCTGTTTGATAATGCCATCTAGGAAACCACATTAGAATTGGTCATTATATTCCTGAGATTTCTCTTTGCTGTGACCGATGCTGATTTTCCTTGTGTTTTCACGATCCTGGCAGTGTTGAAGAGTAATACTCAAATATTTTGTAAAATTTGTCTTCTAGTTTTCTCACAAGTAACCAGAGATCAGAGTGGGTTTACCCAGTAAACCAAGTAAGTATAGGCTTTCTTGTGTTTACTTACCAAACTGTAGTGAACAATTTCCCATTATTTTCACCACATCAAAGATTCCTCCCTCAACACCTCAATAATATTAAAGTATCTTTTTTCAAATTTACAATTTTTCACAACAATGAAGTACCCAGTAAGCAAGGTAAACCTAGGTTCACTTATCTATGTACTAATATAATAGGTGGTGAACAAGTTCCCATGCTTTCAACAACTCTGGCCATGGAAATCATGTGAACAAATTCACTACAATTTGATAAATAAGTAATGGTAAGTTTATGCCTGGGTTTATCTTCCTTATTGGTTAATCCATCTTTTCACTATGTTATGGTGTTTTTTTCAAGGATACCATGAAGATGAAATGTTCTCATCCCATTACGTCAAAGATGCATATCATCAATATGGCGTATAACTTTTGATGCTAATATTGGTCAGCTCACTAATGCAATGTTTGCCAAGCTTCTTCACTGTCAAGTTGACTTTTCTGTCCTAAATTTTCGGAAAGAAA
This sequence comes from Elephantulus edwardii, assembly GCF_000299155.1. Taxonomy (NCBI): domain Eukaryota; kingdom Metazoa; phylum Chordata; class Mammalia; order Macroscelidea; family Macroscelididae; genus Elephantulus; species Elephantulus edwardii. Next base: position 11,686,133 of record NW_006399751.1, on the reverse strand, counting down.
GCTACACTGTCAACTTTTAAGATAGAGGAGTTAAGTGCCACACTAGCAATAACAACAATTTTGAGGATAAAGAACCTATATAAATTATCTGGTCTTTTTCCACAGATGAGGCATTTGCTTCATTTATTGTATTGCTTTTATATTAACATGCACTGAAACTAATTCTTTTATACTTGAGGCTATAATAAAATACAATTTTATTTTGTTCTTCTGATTGTTTCCGGTTCAAGCATTTGGCAATACTTTCAGTTTTATTTGAGATCCATCATTGTTCATGTATGAGTGTTTTAAACACATTCTTACCTTCCTATAAGATGCTTTAGTCTCATTATGTGTATTTCTTAGCCCAGTCTTAGAATCAGCTAATACTCTAAAGAGACATTACTGTAAGGGGCCTCTTTCTGGAAAATGATATATGAAAGCTGAAACTGTGGAGGACCTGAAGCGCTTACTGCAGAAGGTCAAGGACTGTAGACTTCAATATGAATTGAAGCTCAACATCAAGGAAACAGAGATTCTCACCACTAGGCCAATTGGCAACACTATGATGGATGGAGAAGGCATTGATTGAGGTTGTTAAGAATTTCAGTTTGCTCTGCTCCACAATCAACACTTTTGGCACAAACAATCAGAAAATCAAAAGATGAATTGCACTGGGAAAATCTGCAGTCAGAGACCTCTACAGGGTTCTGAGAAGCGAAGATGTCAGTCTAGAGATTATGGTGCACCTGATACAGACTGTAGTTTTCAAAATTACTTACTAGGCATCAGAGAGCTGGACAATGACTAAGGATGACAGAAGAAGAATTGATGCCTTTGAGTTGTGGTGCAGGAGAAGAGTATTGAACATATTATGGACTGCCAAGAGAACAAACAGGTCTGTCTTGGAGAGATTGAAAGCAAGTTTCTCCTTGAAGGCTAGGATTTTGAAGCTCTGTCTTACAAACTATGGGTAAGTGGCCAGGAGGGATCAGTCCTTGGAGAAGGACACCATGCTTGGAAGGACAGTGCAGGAGAGGAAGACCTCTGATGAGATGGATTGATTCAGTGACTGGGGTAATGGGGGTAGTTTTGTTGAAGTGAGACTGGCTCAGAACAGGGCAGGTTAAAGAGCTATTGTACATATTATTGTTGTTGAGTACCATCAAGTTGGAAACCAACCAATAGCTGACCCTCCAGTGGGTTTTCAAAGGCTGTTAATCACATGATAAGAGATTGTCCACCCTGTACATGTTGTTGTTGTTAGGTGCCATCGAGTCATAGACAACTCATAGCAACCCTGTGAACGAAAGACCTGAGAACTGTTCATAGAGTTTCCAGGGACAAGCCGTATCTGAAGTGGATGCCACTTCTCCTTCCAAGCTTGTTTTAATAGGGAGCTCCACCCCACTCTCTGTCCGCATTGGGTAACCAATAGCATATAGCAACAACAAATTGTGTGTCTAGAGAAGTTTCAGAATATGTTGAATGATGGGAGCGCTGGTGGCCTAGTGGCAAGAAGCTGTGCTGCAATTCTAACAGCATGCAGTTCAAGGTCCTCAGGAGAAAGATGGGCAATCTCCTCCCCAGAGATGAACTGCCTTTGAAAACCCACCGGAGGGTCAGCGATGGATCACTTCTGACTCTGTTACAGAACAGCAACATGGCATCTTGGGGATAGAAAGTTGTGCTGCCAGACTTTCTACGCTCAGCAGCACAAAGCCACGGTCTGCATGTGATTTACAGCCTCTACAAATGCACTGGGGGTCAGCTGAGTCGGTTCCTACTCAGTAGCCATGAACGACAATACTCTTTGGAGATAAAAATTATGAACTTTGAAGAACACATGTTATGTATCATTCCATTTCCATTCAGTCTTACAGAAGTCATTTGTATACAAACCAAGGAACCCAGGACCCTTTATTAAACCATGCAGGTCGGTGAGATTGCTCCATATATTTTCAGGACCATTGGATTCCTCCATCACATTCTCCATTTCACCCTAAGATTCTCCAAGGGCAGGTAAGTTTGGTTTTAACTGGTATACTTTAATAGGGAGTCTTTTGACTAAAAAGGTTAGAATTTTTTTATAAACATAGTGTCCTCAGCTTAACATTTCAGTATCCTATTGAAGCTTAATAACTCTAAAAAAAAATCCCATTTGTCCTTCTCTCCATCTCAAGCCATTGCCAACTACTCATCAGTTTACTATGTATTTGGTAAAATACACTGCCTTTTCCAGAGTTTGATATTAATGAGGTCATATAGTTCACAGTTCTTGCCTCCTCATTACGTCTTTCACAATAGGGATATGCATTTAAGAGCTTCCATGGTTTTTGTACAGCTTAATAATAGCTCATTTTCTGGTATCACTGTGTATCATTCCATTGTATTAGCTGTACTGCTATTTGTTTATCCCTTCACTTGTTGAAAGGCATCAAAATACTGACACAACTTGTCAACCATCCTTTTTATGAACGCGACTTGATCATTTACACGTTTATGATTATAAATAAAGCTTCTGTAAACATCGAGAATTTTGTGGATTTTATTTTTTTTTTAGTTTTTTTCATTTTCACCAGATGCTGTTAATATTGTCTACCTCCAAGTGGGAACTGACCCACAGCTGACCCTCCAACAGTTAATCACATGGGAGCAGATTGTCCATCCTTCCCCTGCAGAGCAGCTGGTGGATTCGAACTGCATGCCTTCGGGATTACAGCACAGCTTCTTCCCACTAGGCCACCAGAGCTCCAACTCTGATCTGTTTAGGAGTCTGAGGAAATGTCATTGCCCAGTAGTGACGGCATTATTGGAATCTGTGACTATGAATTTTTTGGTGTATATGGACAATGTCATACAGGATTTTAATTATTATTACTTTAAAGACAAACGTTAAAAATAAAATTGATTTGCTATTTCCCTGTATTTCACTTTCTAATACAAGTGAAGAAGATAAAAGTGCTTTCGTGCACAATTGTCATCTTAAGTAGTTACTTGTCTTTTAGTAATTACACTTTAAATTCTAAATTCAGCTTTTACAGGTGACTGTTCTAATCTAATCCTTTAATCTCATCCCCCATTTGGTGCTGTACTGATGGTAATTGTCTTTTTTTTTTTTTGTCTGTCAGTCAGTTTTATGCAAAAGAACTCCAGTACTTTCAAGCATACAATATGCTTTCTAATTTCTCTATTAGATTTCCCAGTAGAACTTTTCTTGACTAGTTTACTAAACTCTAAGTAAATTAAGTCTTCTGAATTGGTTTCCAAACATAAAAGAGTGAAAGGAGGCTATCAGTTGTGTCTGATATACTTGAGTTTTATTACTAAATACTTTCTGTCAGCCAGCAGACACTTTGTCTCCAAAAAGAGGCCAGTTGGCATAATCTCTACTAATGTTGATGAGTACTTAGCAGAAGAATACTTTTGTTTAATGTGTCTGGACTAATATTGTTCAAGAATGAGTAATCCTGGCCTTTCTCTATCTTTTCCTACTGTGAAAAAGATTCAGGCTTTATCCTTTAAATGGATAGTTGGACTCTTGCCATCCTTATCCTTTAAGACGTATTGAAGTATTTTGCTGGTTTTGTCTATTTTATACATATAATTTCTTTTATTGTTGTTGGGAATATACCTAGCAAAGCATACACGGTTATTGTTATTGTTGTTGTGTACCTTCTAGTTGGAACCGACCCATACATCACTGACCCTTCAGCAGATTTTCGGAGGTGGTCAATCACATGGGAGAAGATTGCGCATCCTTCTACCACAGAGCATCTGGTGATCTTGAACTCTATGCCTTTGAGGATTACAGTGTAACTTGTGGCCTCTAGGCCACAAGAGCTCCTGTCCATGTACAATCCCACGAGAGTCAATGGATTCTTCAAATTGGGCAACTGCTCTCAAACTCTTTTTCTGAACTGCTTCCTTCCTCCAGCATTTACACAAGTTTACTGACTTCTAACATTATTCTGTCTAACCTTTTGAGTGGTTGATGTGCTCCCTTCGGTTGGAACTAACCCACGGCTGACCTTCCAGCAGGTTTTGAGAGGCAGTAAATTGCCCATCCTTCCCCACAAAGCTGCTGGTGAATTTGAACCACGCACCTTTAACACTGCAGTGCAGTTCCTTACCACTAGGCCATTGCTGTCGATTTGATCCCCATAAAAGCCTCTGTTATTGAGTGTTTTCTAACCCACAGAAACACTAAAGACAAAATTGCATCTGCTCATGCAGTTTCCAAGGCTATAAATCTTCAGGGAAGCAACTTCTCTTATCTTTTATCCACTTAGCCCCTAATAAGTCTGGACTAAAGATCTGGCATTATATAGAAAAATATTAAGAGAGCATAATAGTTGAAACCCACATTCTTTATTGTTTAACTCTAGTATTATGCCATTTGTACCTCAGGAATTTGGAGAGAAGACTTTCCCTGTGCAACACGTCCCCTGATTTCCTGACTTTGGTACCGAGTTTGTCGTTTGTGCATTCAAGAAGTAAGATTAAGTTGTTGACAATTTCAATATTTTCTTCATCTAGGAGTGAGATTCTTATTTTCTTGATACTGAGATGTGATATATATTGAAAGCTTTGATATTTTGCAGGAAGTGCTTCCAATATGTTTCACATTCTGCAAGCAAAGCTGTGTCATTTGCATTATACAGGTTGTTGATGAGTCTTGCTCAATTCTGATGCCACATTATATATA
>NW_006399751.1:11650242-11681111 GCF_000299155.1 Elephantulus edwardii | reverse complement strand
TATATATTCATCTTCTGGAATGATTTGCTCAGTCTACAGTTTGAAGAGGTATGGGAATCTCCAAACCTTAATTGTCCTCATGTGAAACAGGCATAGGTCAAGAAGCAGTCATTCAGAACAGAACAAAAGAAAGCCAAGTTATTTAAAATCATGACAGGTATGGGTCAAAGTTGTACCCTTTCTCTGTGGCAAAATCTGAGAGTCAATGAAAGACAGGAAGCGCTTCGAGAGTATGAACTGACACAATGATACCTACCACAGGACTGAACGTGGCAGAAATCCTGAGGCTGGTACAGGAGGTGGCAAGGTTTTAAGCTGTTGTCCATAAGATCACTTTGAATCGCAATTTGACTCAAGTGCAGCACCTAACAAAAAATTCTAAAACTAATTCACTGATCTAGAACTAAGGAGCCCTCTGGCTAGACAACAGACTTGGCCACTTCGGCCTTCAGTTTTGTCCTCCGTCGATTGAATCTAGACAAAGTACTTTCTGCGTATCTTAGACCTCCCAGCCTCTGCCTGCATCACTTAATCTGCTTGGAGTAGACAGCACAGAACCAGGAACCAAATACTCTGCCTTCTAGTCCTGCACATACTGGTTATTTGTAGTTGGTTAAGAACAACTAATCATCATTAAGTATGCGTCTGAAAACGGCTCTCCATCACCAGATCTGACCAGCTGTTGTTGTGTATCGTTGAGCCAGAACTGACCCACAGTGGGTTTGCAGAGGCAGTAAGTGGCACGGGAGGAGACTGGCCATCCTGCAGAGCAGCTGGTGGATTCAAACCGCATGCCTTTGGGATTGTAGCAGAGCCTTTTTACCACTGGGCTACCAGAGCTCCCTAACAACTAATAGATGATTCTAAGACGTGGCCTGGAATGAGAACAATTGTTCTATATTACCATGATATTTTGTTCAGTGACTCCTCCTTACAGTTTTATAAAACATGAGAAAACATCCAGAAATATTGCAAATGTCTCCCTACTATACTGCCTTTTTAGATCTATGACAGAAGCGTCACTGACTGATTAATTCACTGATTAGATGCTTTTAAACTCTTTCCTCCGTACTGTTGTAGCTGATAGGGATGGAACGGTGCATAATAGCGACATGTTTATTTTTTCACATAATCTACATTCAGAACATTGTAGACTTTCAATAAATATTTGATAGATGCCTGAATAAATATCCCTGTGTTTTCATGTGTTTCTTCCTCCTAGGAACTTAATAGCGTTTTTTCCCTGTTCAGAGATATCTCTTAATTTCCCCCAAAGTGCTTAGAACAGTGAAGTTCTTAGCTGTGATTTTGGAGCACTTTAAGTAATTGCTCAGCTTCCTGCTTCATATTGTCTTTTATGACAGTCTTTGAGTTTCTTAATTATTGCATTTTGTCTTTCTCTGTAGCTCAGATAATACTACTATCGTCTGGATTACAATTCTTCAGACACAAGGGGGGGGGAGAGATTTTTTTGCAATATTTTGTGACACTGCTACGTCACATTCCCCTTTGTCTTTGGAAAGAAATTGTTGGCAGATCTGCAATTTATTCTGTCTGCTCCTCAGAACCCTTGGCAACGTGTCACCTGTTCTAGTCGACTTTAATATTCAGGGCACAATCCAGAGCTTAGGAAGAATTCTTTGCTGATTTCTTCCAGTCATTAATCACTGTCTACTGCCTCACTATTAGGGAACCATCTCAGTCTACACATGTACATTCAATTAAAGGGTGATTGTTCCCATTTATGGATTATCTGACTACTGTTTTTGTTTTTGTTTCCCTGGTGTTTCTTTTTAGTCCTTTTCTAACTCATTGTTCCACGGGTTTTTTACTGCTGACAGGAGCATGAGTGGTGGAAAGTTTGAAAATAAAGTTAAGCTTTAGAACTTGGGAGGGGTCAAAAGAGTTCATTCTGGAATCAATGAGTTGTACGGCCATTGCCTCTAACTCCATTATTCTTACCATTCCCTTACTTTATTTACAAAGCAGCAAATTAATAGGGAATGATAATAACTTTGTATTTAGAATTGGCTCAAATTTCAGCTCCTCCATGCAACAGTTGTGGTAGAAATGAAACCACTGGGTCTCAGCTATCTCATAAAATCAATGAATGTCATGGCTTCTTGCACATGTCAAGGAAAAATGAGAGGGTCACATTGGCAACACTGATTTAAGTGCTTTATGATTTACACTTAAAAGCATGTTATTATCTCAACTAAAAAGTATCTATTTATATAGCTAGTATGTCAGTAAACTAGTTACATGTTATTGCTGCCTAAAAAGTACTCTAAAATCAGTCCTGAAAATAACTTTGTACTATAGATCTCTGATTTTTGGCTGGGACAGCTCATCTAGACAAAACCCAACTGTGTGGCTCCAGTATTTATGGATATGGTCTTTTCTGAGGCTCAAACTGGAAAGCTTCTCGTCATGACAACAGAAGTCAAGAGGCCAAAGACCATTGGGCTCAAAGACATTCCATATCTCCCCTTGTATCAGGTCTGCTAATATTTTATTTACTAAACAAGATGACTAAGTTCAAAACCAGTAGAAGAACAGTCTACTTTTACAGAAAAGACCAGTGATACTAGGGTTAGTATCACTCCATGCTGTAACTGGTGGTGTCATGTTCCTGTCCATGAACTTCCTCCCATACTAGAGCATGTGGAATTGTTAGTTAGGGTGATTGTTAAGGTTGAATACACAATGATTCCTAGTATTCTGTTGCCCCCTATATGATCCAATGCAGTTATCCTCCATTTACTGATTTTAAGTAATTATTCTCAATTACACTTCTTCTAAAATCTAAAATTCATTGTCTAATAAGGGAGCTTGGTGGCATAGTCCCTACGGAGTTGCACTACTAACATAAATGTGGGACACCTCTAGCAATTCAAATCTGCCAGTGGCTCAATGGCAAAAAGTTATACAATATCTCCTCATGCCATTTCCAGCCTATAAAAACCCACTGGAGGGTCAGCTATGAGTTCATTCCTACTCGACAGCAATGACTAAGATATACTAACAAGACTAGATTTTTGTTGTTGTTGCTGTTAGATGCTTTCAAGTCATAGCAACCCTATAAGTGATCGATCTGAGCCCTGTCCTATCCTGGGCCAGCCTCATCATCCGTGACGCCCTTGAGTTCATTGCCGTAGTTCGTGTGTGAAGTCATCTTATTGAGGGGGTCTTCTTTTTTTCGCTGACCCTCTGCCTTTTCGAGAATAATGTCTCTTTCTAAAGAATATCCTCTTCTGACAACCTGCTCAAAGTATGTGTGATGAAATTTAGTGTGGAGTATGATTTAGGTCACACTCTTACTCAGTTCAAACCCTTACTGTGATGTAAGCGAAGTTCTGGAAGAACAATAAGTATTCTCCCCCTCGCTTGTAAATATTTACAACTTGAGAAACCTAGGAGATTTGGAGAGTCATTGTAAATCCATTTCATCATCACCGGTTCTTGATACTTGATCAAGCTAAAGCCTACCTCATGACCTGCTAATCTGGGAGTTCACCAGCTTCTGTAGCACCTTGGGTCATTGTCTGGCATGCCATTTTGGGTTCCTCAGTTTGTGCAACTATTTAAATGAGGAAAATTCTCTCACCTGATACCTATCCCATGAATGGGACTTTCCAGCCTCCACAACTATGTGACCATTTTCCCGAGATAAATCTCCCTTTCATGCTTATAAATGAATTCGAGAAAACCTGGCATAAGTCACTTGCTATTGTTATTGTTAGGTACCGTTGAGCCAAGTATGACTCACGGAAACCCTATAAACAGTAGATTTGAACCTTGCTCTATCCTGTGACATCTTCACAATCTCTTCATCAGCCTTTTTTAGACGCTGAGTGTGATCACTATTGGAAAGTCTTTGTGCAATATCTCATATATGTATTCTTTCTCTTCTTTTTAGTTTTCATCTCTCTTCTCTTGCAACTTCGAACTTTCCTTTGAGCTTGCTAATTCCGTCATTTGCCATCTGCTATTATGTCTCAGTTTATCTGTTGATTCTTCTTTTTGTTAGTTTTGCTGCTTCTTATAATCTTTCATGTGACTTTATGCCTTCACATGACTATCATTTTCAATTAAATGCTGAATCATTTTCATGAAATACTGTGGACACTGCCTGGTTATATATATATTTTTTTCTCTATAGGAATTTTGCATTTGCTTCTTTTGATAACTATTGTTGCTGGTGCTATTGGGTTGGTTCTGACCAATAGCTGTTGAGTTGGTAGCTGTTGAGTTGGGTCTGACCAATAGCTGTTGAGTTGGTGTTGACCAATAGCAACCCATGTGGCAGTCAGAACTGCCCCCTAAGGTTGCCTTGAACACGAGAAAAACCAGCCTTTTCTCTTATGAAGCCATTGAGTAGGATCAAACTGCCAACCATTCAGTTAGCACCCAAACATGTAATCATTTATACCACTTGAGCTCTTGACATGTAACTAGATCCTAATAATTTCATATCATTTTGAAACCCTTCTGAGTTTAACTCATTGGGGAACATGGGATTCACACGTTCCTATGGTCGAACTTGTTACTCCACACTAATCATGACTGATCCCAGGGCCTCTTCTCTGGACAGGCACTGAATACAATATCCCCTTAGGCAGAGGAGACTTGACAGCTTAGCTCAATGCTCCCTCTTGGATCACAATTGGAAATCTATAATGGCCTCAGTGAGAAAATGGTATGAAATGTGACTTTCGGGTCCCCAACTCTTCCTAGCCCACATAAGGAATTTGCCACCTTAATTCTTTACCTTTCAGATTTGATATTGGCCCAATAACTTCAGTTCGTTTCTATTTAGCTCTTCTAGTTTTCACATGAAAGGGTTATTCAGTGTTAATAACCTAGTGCTCTGCTGCTCAAAATACTACATTTGTCTGTGAAATGTTTAAAGGAAAAGAAATCCAAAATATGTTTTCTACTAAGGCTCCTACTGCCACCCCTTTTCCCCCAAGGCTGTTAAGTAATAGAGTCAGTTAGACTTAATAGGGAACAAATTAGGTGAATTATTTGTTGCTAGCCCAGGAGATAATGCTCTATATTTTTCAAGCCTTGTTATCCTGTTTAAAGCTATAGGGTTTTAATTATTACTTTAGTTATGCCTTTCTAAAAGAAACCAGGACTTAATCACGTTCCTTTTTTGCCTCAGACCCAGATGGACTTCTGCAGTATAAATATGGAGGCTGAATCATACTGTCTGTGCAATGAGAATTGAAGAAGCTCATTTTGTACAGATTTTGAGAAAATGGAAAATTTCTCTGCTTTTGTTTGGGTTGTTTTACTTCATCTGAGAAAGGTGAGAAAAAATCTTTTGTTGTTGTTAGATGAAGCTGGATCAGAACTAACTCATAGTGATCCTGTTTACCAAAGAATGGCCATCACCCCATCCTTAGCCGTCCTCAGAATGGCTACTGGATTTGAATCCTTTGTTGTGGCCACTGAGTCAATCTATATCATTGAAGATCTTCCTCATTCGATAACATTACCTATTAGATACTGAACTGCAATAAGGATAATCTATTGGATGTAATTCTATTATGTTATTAGAAATCACTTTTACTCTGAGGTATGGGGCGATGTAAAAAAATATTCCTTGATGTTTCTGCCGTAAGAAAAGGCACTATTGTTTGTTTTTCCCGATAGAAAACTGTATGGTTAAAACTGCCTTTCATCTCTTTAGTGTATTTCCACTTCTATTCTCTTCTCGTAAAAATATGAAACAGTATTTTAATTTGCGCCTTGATAGTATGACAGGTGCTTCTTTCATCTTTATCTCAATCCAGATCTTTCTCTTTCCATTCTTCATCTCACTGTTTCTCTATTGCTTCTCTTCTTCCCAAAACAGTGTCTCTTGGAAATATATTTTGGATGACTCCACATCCTAGGCAGCTCTGACGGCATAGCCAACAGGTGCTGTTAACCTCAAAGCCTCTCCGGCAGTTTGAATAAACCAGCAGTTCCTTGGGAGGAAAATGGACAGTGTCTTCCTGTGTGATACATGTCCTCTAAAAAATGCATGGGAGGATCAGTTATGAGCTAGTTCCACCTCAGTGACAATGAAAGTGAGTGACACATTGAGTGGGATCATTCTCTCAATGTTAAGTTCTCACGTACTGAATCATGAGAGATATTTTATGGGTACACATAAACATACACACATACACACACACACATATAAATATATATAATATAAATATTTATATATAAATATATATTTATATTATCTCAGAATTATTATTTTTGAAATTAATTAAATTTATATCTGGATCATAGAAAATATTATATGCAAACGGTAATTTCTCCTTTGTTAACATGCTAAGAGGTTGCATGTCATTTCTTTTCCTCCTTTAGGAAGCATTGAATCTCACCCAGTACTCATCTGTATCTCAGACATGATGATTTGCATCACATAGTCATTCAATAAATATTTACATGAAATGACTAAAGCAATTAAAAAATATAAACTGCTGTTGTTCACTGAGTCTAGATTTAGAACAAAAGGAATCTTATGTTTTAAGAATTTGTTTCATTTGCATATTTTTCTATCTCTTCAGTAAGAAAGTCTTTCATAAACAAAACAAAACACGTGGATTTCTAGAAAGGACATTTCACTTTCATTTCCTTGAAATGTTGGTTGTACTGGTGGCCACCACATTCTTCCAGTCTAGGAAGGCTGTTGTTTGGGGTTTATTTTGTTTGTTTGCTTTTTATTTATTTTTTTAATTTCTATTTTATTTTAATAATGTTAATTGTTTGCTTTTTAAAGAAGAAAAGAAGGGAAGGAGAAAATGAGGAAGAAAGAAAGGTTGGAAACAGCCACGCCTCCTCTTTTGTTTCTAAATTCTTTTAGATAATGTCTTACCTAGTGCTGTTTATCATAAATGCAATAAATTGATGAGTAGAACAAGGAGAAATGTATTTTTCCACAATTTAGGGACCAGAAGTTCATATTCATGTTCACGCGCTCTAAGAGAAGACTTTTCTCTCTGTTAACTGTAGGCAATCTTCTCAGGGTAAATAGGTCCTTGACTCCTCTCACCTTGATGGGGCCCCATGCTACATGAGGAGCTGCATGTATCTCAGCATATTCTTCCCTAATTCAAGGAGGTTCTTAGCTCCAAAGTCCTAGAGTTAAAGGATGCACTCTAACCAAATTCCTTGTCTTGTTCCTCGTTTGGAATCTGGCAGTAGTCAGGTTCCCTTCCTACAGTTACTTCTCTCCCCTTTTATCACTTGTAAGACCAAAGGTGATGCTGTCTACACTCCAGAGAAACTAGCCTTACAAATCACAGTGCTGGGGCCTGAGTAAAAAATGCATCTTATCCTGATTGCCTTACAACTGATTGTATGACCACTTCAGACTACATCCTTAGGAACCATTACATCATTACATTGTTGTTGTTGTTGATTACCACTGAGATGACTCATAGTGACCCTATGAAGAAAAGACCTGAAGCCCCTCTATTACCATCATCGTTTCTCCAAGTTCATAGGGTTTCCAGAGGCATGTTGTTTAGGAAGTAGATGCCACTCCTGCTGACAATAATTCATTACTTAGCAGCCAACTCACTGAGAATAGTGACGCAGCCAAATTGACACCTATATCTAGAGGACGTAATTTAATCAATGACAGATACAAATATAATGTTTACATAATGATTGTTACTGAGAACAATTGAGTCAGAACCAACCCATACCTGACCCTCCACTGGGTTTTCAGAGATTGTTAAACAAATGAAGAGGAGATTGCCCATCCTTCTCTTGTGGAGCAGATGGTGGATTCAAACTACAAGCCTTTGAGATTTCAGTACAGTTTCTTACCATTAGGCCACCAGAGCTCCCTAGTTTAAATATCCCCTTGTATCCATGTGATCTTGGAAGCAGAATTGGCATCCACTTCCAAAATAGCTTGCCTCCAGAAACTCTATGAACTTGGAGAAATGATGAAAGGTGTACAACTGTCCAGGTCTTTCATTCATAGAGTCGCTATGAGTTGTCTACGACTCCACAGCACTTAACAGCAACAACATACATGTGATGTTTCCTTTTCTATGATTCTAAAAGCTTTAGAATAAATGGCAGCATATAAGATAGACTTTAAGTAAGGCAACTCCAGATTGACATAAATCTGTTCAACTCTTTTTCTTCTCTATTTCTGAAAAAAGAAAGACGTGTATGGAAGAAGAGTAATTGGTTCTTTGCAAGTATCTTAGCTCACTAAAGGCAAGAAAATATTATATACTGGATTTGCATTTCTATTCATTATAGCATTGGGAATGAAAATATAAGCAATTATCAAATTCCATGCATTAAGGTTATTGTTGTTGTTAGGTGCCGTCAAGTTGAATTTAACTCATAGTGATCCTATACATCCTCACAAATTTCCTTCATGCTTGATCCCATTTTCACATTTACTATTTCAATCCATCTTGCGAAAAATTGTTGTTATTGCTGTTAGGTGTCATGGGGCCAACTCTATGAACAACTAATCTGAAACTTGCCTTATTTTAATTGCAAGTTTTCAAAGTTTACTGTGAAGTGTTTATTCTTACAGAGAAACTTGCTTTCAATAATAATAGATTTTTTTTCCCATGGAGCCAATCCTCGAAGCATTATAAAAATGAAAAAGTAAAGGAACTATATACACACATGGGCAAGCTATGAGTATTACCTTGTTTGATATTTCCCAGAGTAAAACATTCATTTGTCCCCTGAGGGAAATTATATCAGAAGACAAAGGTCTCTAAACAATTTAATTTGATGTTTAAGCTAACAGCTTGTACATATTTTCCCTAAATATCATGTTATAGTAAAAATTGACTGCTAATGAGGTATTTAACTTAAATGTCATCTCAACGGCTCCCTAATATTTGCTTAAATTTTAAATGATATTTCATTTGACTGTAAATTGGAATGTGACATGCTATATTGTTAGAAATTCTAATTGGATATTGAGTGTGGGTGTGCGTAATATGGTCTATGTGATACTTGTTTTCATGGATGTATGATACAAAGGACTAATACCATATTGGATTGTTATTGATCATACCTAGATTTGATCCCCAGTTGACGCACTTTATGCAGAACAATACACTTTTACTTTTTTCTTCTAAAGATATCAGTTATCAAGAGTTCACATATGGTATTATATTTTGGATAAAAATCATGACATTGTAGAAAAAGGGGAAAATAGTGAGATTTTAAAAGGAATATTTTAAGATTTTTAATGTATTTCTTTTTCTTTAATCTTTTACTTATTTTTTTTTCACACAGAATCATTACATTTTCACCACATTTAAAAAAAAAGTATAATTGTCTTTCAAGGGTGTCAGTTTCATGGCAGAAAAAAAATTGTCAGATTTACACAAAAGATAAGTGATTGTTTGCAAATTCTTTTATGTCAATCTGCAATGTTGCTGCCAACTTAGTGGTTAGACATGAATGAAACATTTGAGTTGACATTTAAAGGGAAAGTATTTTTTTGTCTTGTGTCTATTTCTCTTACTTGGCTCCTAAGAAGGGAAACAGAATATATTAAGGTTTCAGAACAGTAAATAAATAAATAAGTACATGAGTATTACTGGGATATAATTTGCAAGATGGAGATAGAAAAGAGATAAGACAGTATCTGTTTAGGAATTGGAGCGTATAACATCAACTATATACCTATTCTCAAGTCTATTCTATCCAAGATCAATTAGGTCTTCTCACATAGTAACAAAAACAAAAAACTTAGGCAATAATGATTTCAGCCTCTCTCTCCAAAATGACAAGCCCCCACATAAAGCATTTTAAGTATATTTTGGTTCAACTCAGAACATTGAGATGAGTAGTTCGCGATTATATGTAATTATAAATTCTTAAATATTATCTTCCACCTCTTGGACGTATTTCTCAATTACATGCACTCTTATAACTCATCAATTTTCCCATCAATTGAAGTGTAGCTACTGGAGCCCGAGAGTCCTCTAATTTTATTGTTGTTGTTACGTGCTGTTGAGCATGACTCATAATCACCCTATGAACAACAGACCTGAACCCTGTTCTATCTTGTCATAAAAACGATGAACTCTCACCACACATGTTCTAGAATCGCTAAAACAACAACAAAAATGAAACTGACAAGACCTGTTGTGGGAAATGGTCACCATTTTTTAATCAGAATATAGAATGGTACAGTGATTGAAATAGATCCACCACACGACCAAACAATTCCACTTTCAAGTATTTATCAAGAGACAAGCAAACCATGTTTACACAGAAACCTGTATTTAAATATTTATAGTAATTTTATTTATAATTTACCCACCTTGGAAACAATGCAAGTGTTCTCTAATTTGATGGTGCATAGCATGCATTGAAATGCTTTGTTCTCAGAAAACGGAAAGAAAAAAAACCCAAACATTCAAACAACATAGTTGAATTGTAAATGCATTACGCTAAGTGGATGAGTTTACTTTTACTTTATTGACTATATGCAAAGGCATTCAGCTGTGTAGATGATAATAAATTATGGATAATCTTGACAAGAATAGGAATTCTAGAACACTTAATTTTGCTTGCACAAAACTGATACAAAGACCACGAAACAATCATTCAAATGGAACAAGAAAATACTGCTTGGTTTAAAATCAGAAAAGGGTATACCAGAGTTGTATTCTTTCACTATTCCTATACCATCTGGATGCTAAGCAAACAATTTAAGAAGCTTGACTATATGGAAAAGCATCCGGCATCAGGATTGGAAGATAGCTGATCAACAATCTCAGTTATGCAGATTTAATCACCTTACTAGCAGACAGTGAAGAGGATTTGAAGCACTTACTGAAGAAGATCAAAGATCATGACCTTCAGCATGAATTATACCTCCACATAAGAAAACAAAAGTCCTTACACATGAACCAATAGCTTCATTGTGAAGAGTAAAGAAAAGATTGTCAGGGATTTCATTTTACTTTCACCTACAATGAACATCCATGGAAGGAGTTGTTTGTTGTTGTTATGTGCCGTCGAGTCACTTGCAACTCATAGCGACTAAACCCTGCTTTGCCCTGTGCCAAACTTACTGTCTTTGACACACACATCCCGATTACCCCAGTCACTGAATCAATCCACCTCATAGAGGGCCTTCCCCTCCTGCACCTGCCCTCCGCTCTCCCAAGCATGATGTCCCTCTCCAAGAACCGGTCTCTCCTTACAACATGACCAAAGTATGCCAGATGAAGCCTCAGAATCCTTGCCTCCAAGGATCTGCCCGGTTTAACTCTCTCCAAGATGAATCTGTTTGTTTTCTTAGCACTCCATGGTACCTTCAATATTCTTCTCCAGCGCCATAGCTCAGAGGCATCAATTTTCCTTCTATCCTCCCTAGTCATTGTCCAGCTCTCTGATGCATAACAAGTGATTGCAAAGACCATGGCCTGTATCAGATGCACCTTAGTCTCCAGAGAGATACCATTGCTCTTCAGTACTTCGAAGAGGTCCCTAACAGCAGACTTTCCCATCGCAATACATCTTCTAATTTCATGGGTGCTGGTGCCAAGAGTGTTGATGGTGGAGCCAAGCAGACTAAAGCTGTGAACAATCTCAATCTCGTCACCATCCATCCTGATGCTGCCTGCCATTTGATCCTGTGGTGAGAATCTTTGTCTTTTTGACATTGAGCCTCAATCCATATCGGAGGCTGCAATCCTTGACCCTCTGCAGCAAGCACTTCAGGTCCTCCTCAGTTTCAGCAAGCAGGGTTGTGTCATCTACATAGCGCAGATTATTGATAGATCTTCCACCAATCCTAATGCCGTGTTTCTCCTCATATAGCCCAGCCTCTCAGATGATCTGTTCTGCATATAGGTTGAAAAGGTATGGAGACAGGACACATCCCTGGCGTACGCTCTTCCTAATTTTGAACCATGCAGTGTTTCCTTGCTCTGTTCTGATGACTGCCTCTTGGTCCAAGTATAGGTTTCGCATTAGCACGATCAAGTGTTCTGGGATTCCCATTCTTCTCAGAGTCAGCCACAGTTTGTTATGATCCACACAAACGCCTTTGCACAGATAGACATTCCTCTGGTACACCAGGCTTTTAGCCAATATCCATGTAACATTAACTACAATATCCCTAGCACCATGACCCCTTCTAAAGCCAGCCTGGACTTCTGGTAGTTCCCTGTTGATGTGCTGTTCCAGTCGTTTTTGGATAATCTTCAGCAGAATCTTGCTTGCATGTGAAATAAATGATATTGTTCTACAGTTTCCACACTCTATTGGGTCACCTTTCTTTGAAATGGGAACAAATATAGAAAGAAAATGAATATTTCATTGCACAAATCTGCAACCAAGGACATCTATTAAAATTGGATTTTGTACAATAATTCCTATAAATTGTGTTTAATTCATGTACACTGCATTTCATACAGTCATTCATATCTGCATTGTGTTTTACAGAATTAATTACTATTGATCAATTCCTTTTTTAACGTTCTGAAGAGTAAGAATGTCAATTTAAAGATTAAAATCCTTATGACATAAGGCGTGCTATTTTATTTATTTTTTTCCTATTTCTCTTGTTGTTGTGATTTTAATGAAAGTTTACAGAAAATTTGAATTTTTCATTCATTCATTCTCACACATTTTCCTCCCTACCCCCTCAGGTCGTTAAAAAAAAAAAAACACCTAAGCAAACAACAACAAAAATCCCAACTTCATTCATTGTTGCATAGTTTCCTTCCTCCCCCAGCCCCTCCCCAGTCCACTTGGTATTTTTAACTGCTTCATGTGCATATGGATGCTGGAAAATGAGCACACACGGAACATAAAGAAAGATGTGATGCCTCTGACTTGTGCTGTTGGTGTGTTGACTACACCATCAACTGCCAAGTGAGTAAACAAAACTACCTTGGAAGACCAGCAACCAGAGTGTTCCTTGGAAGGATGGTGTGATTTCCTCTCACATGCACTGGACATGTTTTTATGAGGAGCCAGACCCTGGGAAAGGCTTGGAAATGAAAATGTCAGTGAAAAAGGGATTCAACAAGATGGGTTGCCCCAATGACAAGAATGAGCTTAAACACAGCAGAGTGTGGATGGCACAATATCAAACAGGATTTCATTCTCTCATACATAGAGCCACTAAGCATCGGCATCAACTCAACAGCATGTAAGTGACGAGAAGTGGAAGGAAAAGCAGATTCAAATAACTTGTGTGATATTTTGGAAAACAAATATATGTAAGGCCAGGAAACTTATTGGTTATTAGTACTGTCATGTTTAGGAGATTGATAACCTCAGAAAAAAAAAAGCAAATGAATTTTACTTCTATGAAAATTTCTAAGGCTACCCTACCAAAAAAGTAGTTAATATAAATTAGTATAAATAATTTAATAAGCTTATATATTTGACTAATATTAACTAAACATACTCATCTATCTATATCTGTCTATCTATCATCTGAAATAGAACAAGAAGAAAATAGTCATACCAGGATCTCAGGATGAAAACGTAATTATCTATTAGTCCTCAAGCTTTCAAATCCATTTTATCCAGTAGGTAGGATACTACTAATAGGGTTATTGCTCTGAAGTCAGATCACATGATTGTTGTAGTTGTTGTTGTTGTTAGGTGCCGTCAAGTTGAGTATAACCCATAATGAGCCTCTGAATAACATATCAGAACCCTATCCTTTTTTCACAGTCCCTGACACACTAGAGCCCATTGCAGCAGTCATCGTGTCAATCCACCTGGTTGAAAGTCTTCCTCACCTCCCCCAAACCTCTGCTTTTCTAAGCATCATGTCGCTCTCCAAGAAGTAGCACCTCCAAGCAACATGCTCAAAGAATGCGAGGTGAAGCCTCATCTTTACCTTCAAAGAGCACTTTGGCTGCACCCTCTCCAAGACACATTTATTTGTTCTTATCTTGGTCCTCATGGACTTATATTCATTTTCTTTCACCTCAATTTGAACTTACATATGAGTAACGGATGTTCTGACCCCACAGTCCTCCCCTGGTCTAGTTTTGATTGCCAATATTGAGCTTCTCCATTGATCCCTTCAACAGATGTAGTCAGTCTCATTCCTATGCAGTCCATCAGGCAAGGCCCATGTGTAAAATGCACTATCTGTGTCTCTTAAAAAAGATATTTGCAATTGTTTGTTGTTATTGTTATGTGCCATTGAATCACTTGCAACTCATAACAACCCTATATACAACAGCCGTAAACCCTGCTCTATCCTGTGCCAATCTCACTGCCTCTGACACACCCATCTCGATTACCCCAGTCACTGAATCAATCCACCTCATAGAGGGTACTCCCCTCCTGTGCTGTCCCTCCACCCTCCCAAGCATGATGTCCTTCTCCAAGGACCTGTCTCTCCTTACAGCAAGTCCAAAGTATGTTAGATGGAGCCTCAGAGTCCTTGCCTCCAAGGAGCAGCCTGGTTTAACCCTCTCCAGGATTAATCTCTTTGTTTTTTTTTGCAGTCCATGGTACATTCAATGTACTTCTCCAGCTCTACAGCTCAAAGGTGTCAATTCTCCTTTTATCCTCCTTAGTCATTGTCCAACTCTCTGATGCATAACAAGTGATTGCAAAGACCATGGCCTTTATCAGATGCAGCTCAGTCTCCAGAATGACACCATTGCTCTTCAGTACCCTGGAGAAGTCCTTAACAATTATAAATACAAAATTCTATCATTCTATTTCCAGCTTTAGTTCTATCACCAATAGTATTTCCAATACTATTCCTTCTTCACAGTTTCCACCTGTTGTATTCTATTCACCAATTATAATTAATGCATCTTGATTGCATGTTCAGTCAATTTAGGACTGCAAGATTTGGTAAAAATTTTCAATATCTTATTATTTGACTTGTGATGTAGAGGAGTGTTTTTAAATAATAGTCATAATAATTGGTCTTCATTGTACACATATGGACAATATCCTGTTACTCACAACATGGTACTCCAGGATAGAACTTGATATTGACTTTTTGAATATGAATACAACACCATTCTTCTTCTGTTTTTCATCCCCAGCATAGTATACCATGTAGTCAAAGCTGGTGCACCTCATCTCGTTAGTGCCTAGTATGTCGATGTTCATGCATTCCATTTTACTTTTCAATTTTTCTAGTTTTCCAACATTTAAGCTATGTGCATTCCATATTGTAATTATTAAATGATGTTTGCAATTATGTTTCCTCATTTTGACTACCTTCCAATCTGGGTTCTGCTACTACTGTTATAACTGTCCATGTTCCTCAACTATTCATAGAGTTTTCAGAGGTCTTTTATTTAACATGTGGCTGGCCAATCCTGCTTCGGGGAGCTCTATTAAAACCTGCCCAACATGGGGAACCCTTGTGGGATATGATTGTCTTATGATTATCTGATTCAAAATGCCAATCCATTTCCAGACTGTGGTCTTTGCATCAGAGAGGTGGACTAAGAATGATGGAAGAAGAATTGATGTCTTTGAGTTGGGGTGCTTTAGAAGAGTGTTGAACATACAATGAACTGCTAAGAGAATAAGCAGGTCTGTCTTAGGGAAGGTGAAACTAGGCTGCTCCTTGGAGGCAAGGATTTTGAAGCTTCATCTAACATAGTTTGGCATGTTGCCTGGAGGGACCAGTCCTTGGAGAAGAACATTATCCTTGGAATGGTGGAGGGACAGCACAAGAGAGGAAGACCCTGGATGAGATGGATTAACTCAGTAATTTCATTAATGAGGGTAGGTGTGTCAGACAGAGACAATGAAATTGGCTCAAGATAGAGCAAAGTTTAGCCCCTGTTGTATATAGGGTCACTGCTATGAGTTGGTAGCAACAGGATGGCACATAGCAACAATAACATCAAGTCAAAGCTGACTCATAAGTGACCATTCAGCACTGGTGGCCTAGTGGCAAGTAGCTGTGTTGCAAACCCAAAAGCCTGCAGTTCAGATTCACCAGTCTGCAGGAGAGGATGAGGTTATCTGGGCAGTTTTCTATGGACTACATCACCAGAGCTCCTTCACATAATTGTTATTGTTTGGTGCCATCCAGTCAGATCCTACTCAACACTGGTCCTTCAGCAAGTTTTCAGAGGCAGTGAATCACATAAGAGAAGATTGCAAATCTTTTTTTCACCAAGAACACCAGTTGGATTAGAATCTCATGCCTTTGGGTTGCCAAAGCAAATCCACTAACTACCAGAAATTAAAAATGATAATCAATATATCAGGAAATAATTAAATATGTAATTTTACTATTTCTTATCATTATTGCTTTTATGATTTCTCATCTAAAAAGAAATCCCATTTTATATATATATACTTTTTTTTTAAGGAAAAGATTCATTCTTCCAAGACCTTTTGACTTGAATGTAAGGTATAATCTAGTTTGCATTGACGTATACCTAATCATCTTTAATTCCCACTCCTACCTATAGATATAGATGATAAATAACAGATAGTATCATAGACATTATATACTAAATAATCAAATTAATTGTATCTGTAACAATATACTTCAGGACAGTTACAGTTCTTATCTAGAAAACAGAGGCAGCAGTAGTTTAAATACAGTTTTCAGCAAAATCTCTTCACTAATAAACTGTTAAGCCAATGGTTTTCTCTAAGTGAGTCTGATTAAAGCTTTGAAAATATTTTAATTTCATGTTTCCCAAGGAAATGTTCTGAACTGTAGCTACAAAATATTTTGATTCCTAAATTTTTCACTTGTTCAAGAATGTTGAAACAATCTCCCTTGAAATTTCTCCAAGGAAAAACAAAATGACTGTGTCCAAATTTAGGATTAAGACAAAATCCAACACTGAAGAGCAAACTCAGTCGCACTTTCTGTCTGATACTCAATATCTGAATTCTTTAACCCCTTTCAATAGAAAACACTGAGGAAATGTAGTTGGGGGAAAATATTTTGTCAGAATTAAGTTAGTGTTTGAACCATTTTAAAGCCATTTTTACCCATCTAGGGACTCATCAATTATGTTCATCAATCTCTGGTAACGGAGAATGAGACTGTTAAACTCTTTGTGTACGTCACTGCGCCCAAAAAGCCAATTGAAATAACAGCATTGCTTGTTGGTTTGAAAGTAAGAAAATTCTGAAGAGGCAACATTGGATAAATTCTGTATTTGAAATCAGTAAATTATTAACAAAAATAGTCTTTCAGGCAATAGAGTTCTTATATTATTTTTTCTTTTTTGGCAAGTAGTCCATCTTCAGGATCAGAAAATCAATTGCAATACTGACAAGAAGCCAATAAACAGAGCTTAATGTGCTTCTACTCAGAGCAAAGCAGTAAATGTTGACCTTGGCTGGACATGTCACCACAAGGCTGAGGAGCAAATTGCCGAGAGAGGCTGAAAATCACAGTGAAATACCAGCCTTCCAGTCGTGCCAGGTATCTCTGTCAAGATATTCTAAAGAATGTCATTAGCAGAACAACAGCGAGACTTGAGTCAACAGCCAGGCAAAAAGGGTCATTCATGAAAGAAGGAGAGAGGACAAGTGAAAATTACAGTTCTGACATTAGTTAGTGGGAGTAAATGGAGACAGTCTCAGAATGGTGTTTGTAAGCAGGGAGCAGGCAATTGAGTGTAACAAATGTCCTGCAATTGACCTTCCTCTTGTAGCAATGTGCCCCTTTCTCTTTTTCTCTTTCTTGTTGCCTCCTTTGGAGATTCTGTGTGACTTGATTTCTTCTTTTTACCTCTGCACTCTGTGTTGTTATTGAATACTCTCAGAAACGGAACTTTCCCTTTGCCGAGACAGTGAAGAGTAAAGCATCTTTGTAATATATATTTTATTCCTCATGTGTCTGAAACAAATGAATAGGCCATTTATTCAAGCATGCACTTGAGACGATTTCTCCACATTTTGAGGATGGACAGTCTCCTCCCGTGCCATCTACTACCTCTGAAAACCTGTCGGAGGGTGAGCTATGGGTCAGTTCCACCTCGGCGAAACACAACAACAATAACAAGAGTGTTTTGTCAGGTCTTCTGGTCATAAGACCTTGGCATTAGTTTTGCAGTGTTCAGTGGGGGAACTGGAGAAAAGAACTACCACTTACTTAAGAGGCTGTCCTGAATCAGGCACTGGACCAGAAGCTGTTCACGGCATCATTTACTGTGGTATCATATGCAACTAAGAAAAATTCCAAGTCCGTAAAACCATCATAACTGATTTGAATTAACAGCGATTCATTTCTCTAGAGGATGAATGAAATGCTTAGAGGAGAGAGTATATCTGGGGGGGGGGAATGGGGATTTTTATAAGATGAAAGAAGAGAGCTGGAAACCAAAGGATTCTGGAGTTAGGGAGTCTTTTGACGCTCATGGCGTATAATGTCTAGAAACAACATTGGGACTTGGAAGCTGGTAACAAGTAAAGAAAAAAGTCAGGCCCAGTTCCTTTTACTTCCTGCTCCACTTAAATATCTTCCCAGTTAGTCTTCTCTCTTCCACACTTAGAAAACAGGGAAAGATGTAGGTATGATTGTGAGTAGCCAAGTCACCACGTTAGCTCATTGAACACAGTGAAAAGTCTCTACACAAAAACAGGATGCCAGCATCTCAGGCATTGGGAGCTGCATTTACCGTGTTACAAGTTGCTTACAAGAAACACAAGAAGCTCATGCCTTGCTCACCAAAAAGGAAAACATTGTTGGAGTCAGCAACCACAAAAAGGATACAAAACAACAAAGATACAACATATCGTTAGCCACAGACAAAGCAGTCCCTGCTACTAAGCTATGTTGTTGACCTCTGCTGTTGTGAATAATGCTGTTATGAACAAGGGTGTACATATCTCCATTTGTGTCTCAGTTTCTATTTCCTTGGGGTATATTTCTAGCGGTGGTGGTTGCTAGGTCATATGGGATTTCTATGCTCAGATGATGATGATTATTTTATGCACATACCGTCAAATTGGATCTGACTGGTTCAGGAGGTAATTGTTCCTCCTTCTTCAGCAGAGCATCTGGTGGATTTGAACCACGCACCTCTGGGATTGCAGTGCAGCTTCTTGCCACTAGGCCACCAGAGCTCCAACTTACATTCAGATTTTTAAGAAAATACCAAACTACCTTCCAGAGTGGTTGTACCCTTTTACTATCCCAACGGCAGTCCATAGGAATTCCAGTCTCTCCATATCTTCTCCAACATTTATTGTTTGCTATTCTGTTGAACTTTGTTACTCCTATCAGGGTGAAATGGTATCTCATTTCTTTTTGCATCTCTTTGATTGCCAAGGATTGTGAACATTTCTTCATAGTTGACCCTCACGTTGGGGCTCGGGCTGTGATAAAGCACTGGCCATGGAGGGATTTCATTTCAGGGTGCTTTCACTTGTATCACAGTAGAAGTGGGTTCAGGAAGGTTCTGAGAAGCTTGTTGATCGGAATTAGATCTGTCAGGTCTTCCTTCTGTGGAGTCTGGGGGCAGATTGGCCTTCTAGTGTTTTGGCTGAGAACTCTGCTTGTCCCAAACAGAGCTGCAGAAGTTGTGGGTCTTCATAGTGGTTAAGGAACAAGGACGCCAAAGGATCTATGACTTTGTTGTTCAGGAGAGAGAGTCCATGTTTGTGAATAAATAAAGACACTTAGAATCTGTCAGAAACTACATTCACAGAGAGAATAGCCATATTTTTAGAGGTTTAAATTTAACTAATTACTTTAATTAAGTTTTAACATGAAATGAGGAAAAAAAAAGAAAATCTTTCCTTTGTCCACTGAATAAAGACAGGCCACTTGCTACTAAGTGGCAAAGAATATATTTTTAACTTCCTTGAAGTAAAAGCCCGTGTGTGCATTTTCCAGATGTATTTGGTAAATTAAGGGGGAAACACCCTAAATCGAGGCAAAAAAGAAGCTGTGTTTGTTTACTCACAGGCCTGTGATGTGCTGGTGCCATTTCCCATTTAAAATCCATATAGAGAAAAGGTTGCTCTTTGTTCTCCTCATCTTCTGGCCAAAGAGCATCATTCCATGCCCTAAGATTACCAGACCTTGTCTTTGATTCAGCTGAAAGGCTGTAATTGGGCAACTTCAAACCCCATTTGAAACCTTTCTGTGGTACTTGACGACATACTTGTGTACAAAGGTTTCTGTTAGCTCTTACCGAAGAGAGGGCCTCATCCTCACAATCTAATGATGAGCTCTGAACAACTGGCTGTCTCGAGAAAGCAAACACGGGGAGCGCTTTACATTCCGAGCCCCACATCCATAATTTAATTTGCTTTGCAAAACAAGACTGAGAACGAGTCAGAGCAAACCTTTTGATCCTTCTGTGTTACAAGCCTCAGCACAGATTGTTGTTATTCTTGGTTGCCATGGAGTCAGTTCAGGGTAGAACCACTCTATACAGGATTTGCAAGGCCATGACCTTTCAAAAGCCTATTTCTCGGTCTACCTTCTGAGACACCTTAGAAAGAGTCTGAATCATCACCTCTCTCTGGTTAAGAGTCAATCGCTTGACTTCCTAGGTCATCAAAAGACACCAAAAAATAGAAATGGAGTCAGAAATCCTTATGTTTGACACAGGAGTCTAGCTTGCACCTGTGCTTCAACATCCATCCTCCTCCCAAAACAAAAACTTCACTAACTGTGAAGCTCTGGTGGCTTAGTGGTAAGGATTTCTCAAGCTTAAAGCACTGAGAAACAAATTCAAGCCTCAAGTTGAAATACTGAGAGATGTTATGAGCAAGATTTTGAATGATCAAGGAGGCATCAAAAGAAGACAGAGAGAATGCACAGAATTGTTGTACCAAAAAACAGAACTGGCCAACACTGATATATCTCAGGAAATGCCATATAATCAAGAGCCAATGATAAGGAAGGAAGAAGTTTAAGCTGCAATGAAGACATTAACAAAAAAAAAAAAAAATAAGGCCCCAGAAATCAATGAGCTATCAATTGACATGTTTCAAATGACAGATGCAGCTCTGGATGTGCTCACCAGTCTATGTCAGGAATTTAGAGGTTAGCTACCTGTCAACCAAAGCATTCATATTTGTTCCTATTCCCAAGAATAGTGATCCAAAAGAATGTGGTAATTATTAAATAATATCATTACTATCACATGTAAGTAAAATCCTGAGGATCTTTCAAAGACATCTACATAGAGAACAAACTTCCATAAGTTAAACCGAATTCAGAAGTGGTCATGGCACCAGGGATATGTTTGCTGCTGTCAGATGAATCCTGGCTGAGAGCAGAGAATACCACCAGAATGTCTATTTGTGCTTTATTGACCATGCAAAGGCATTTGACTGTGTATCAAAAGAAGACAGAGGGAATCCACAGATTGTACATTGAGAAGAATGAGAATTCCAGAACACTTAATTGTGCTCATGTGGAACCTAGACCTAGACCTAGACCTAGACCTAGACCAAGAAGTAGTTGTGCCAACAGAGCAAGGGAACACGATATGGTTTAAAATTAAGAAAGGAATGCATCAAGGCTGTGTTATTTCTCCATATCTATGCAATATGCATGTTGAGCAAATTATTCAAGAACCTGGCCCCTATAAAGAAGAACGTGGCATCAGGATTGGAGGAAGACTTATCAATACAATCTTTGGTATTCAGGTGACACAATCTTGCTAGCTGAAAGTGAGAAGGACTTGAAACACTTGACACAGAAGATCAAACGCTGTAGCCTTCAACATGGACTGCATCTCGATGTCAAGAAAACAAAAGTTCTTACCATTGGACTGACAGGTGACACCATGATAGATGGAGAAAAGATTGAAATTGTCAATGACTTCATCCTATTTGTATCCGCAATAAAAACACTTGACACTAGCAGTCAAAAAAAATCAGGAGACACATTGCACTGGGAAAGACTGCAGTGAAGGAACTCTCCAAATTACTGAGGAGTATTGATGTCAGTTTGAGGACTAAGGTGCACCTGTTTCAGACCATAGTCTTTCACTCACTAGCTGTGCTGCTGAGAGCTGGATAATGAATAAGGATGACAGAAGAAAAATGGATTCCTTTGCGTTGTGGTGAGAGACGAGAGTACTGACTATCCAATGGACCACCAAGAGAACAGATACGTCTTAGAGGATGTGAAGCCAAATTTCTCCTTGGAGGAAGGACGGTGAAGCTTCATCTCACATACCTGGGGCATGCTGAAGCATTGAAGCCCAGATGAGTTGTGGGATGACATTGGAGAGTCTATTCCTTAAAGAAAGACACCGTGCTTAACAAAGTGGAGGAATGCGAAAGAGGAAAGCCCTCAGCCAGCTAGATTGACACAGTGACTGGAGCAATGGGCTCAAGTGTGTCAGAGATTATAAGGTTGACGTAAGACAGGATGTTGTTCAGATCTGTTGTTTATAGGGTCACTATGGGTCATATTCAACTCGGCAGAACTCAACAACAACATAGAAGAGTTCTTAAATGGTAAAAATAGTTAAGCACTCAACTATGAACCAAAGGGTTGTCAATTTAAGTCCAGTTAGAGAAGCCTGAGAAAAAAGCTTAGTGGTCCTCTGAAAGGTCACAACCTTGAACCTGTGAAGCAGTTTGACTCTGTACTAATTGTCTGGCTCAGTGGCAATTGGTCTTTTATTGTTTGGGAAACACCACACCCCAAACAATTATTTGAATCGCGATCTTCATCCTCATAGCAAAGCACCTGCAAATTTTTCACTATGTAAGTTCACTATCCCTTTAGCGAGTCTCCAGTGTCTTGGATTAAGTTAGAACCAGATAATTATTGTTATGTGCTGTCAAGTGAACTGACTGGTAGTTGGCCCTCCAGGGCATTTTGAGAGGCTGTAAATCACATGAGAGGAGATTTTCCACTCTTTTTCTCTTAGAGTGGCTGGTGGATGCAAACTGTTTGCCTTTGGATGGGTTGGTAATGCATCTCACCATCACTAGGCTACCAGAACTCTTTACAGCCAGATTATTGTTGTGTTGTTGATTGCCGTCGAGTTGAGCATGACACATAATGACTCTCTTTTTTTTTTGTTTGTTTGTTTTTGTTTAAATTTTATTAATTTTAATGAACATTTACAGAGATTTTGGATTTCCATTCATTCATTGCTGCACTTTTCTCCTTGCCCACCCTATCCCCCAGTTTGCTCTTCTCATTGAAAAGTAAAAGAAAAATTCCTTCAGTGGTATACAACATAATGACTCTCTTAACAAAAGACCTAATGCCTTTCCATAACGGTCGTCATTTTAGCAAGTTCATAGAGTTTCCAGAGGCATGTGGTTTAGGAAGTGGATGCCACTCCTGCTTCCCAACCTGTTTTACATCTGGGAGCTCCATCAAATACTGTCCATATTGGGAAACCATCTGGTATTTGATACCCCAATGGCACAAGGTTCAGCCTCACAGCAAACCCAGATTTCTTCATACAGCACATTGACAAAGAGTGATGTGCAAAGTGGAAGAATCTTCCTCCAGATGTAACAGCACTAGTTTCATTTAGCAGTGGTTAAGTGTCATCAAGTCGAATACAACCTAGAGTACGTTTAGCATAAAAGATCTAAACTCTGTTCTATGACTAACATAATTTTGTACAAAACTCTGTTCTAGAACTACCATCATTTCTGTACATTTAAAGAGTTTAGAGAGTTTGTAGAGTGTCCAGAGGCTTTTAGTTTTAGGAAGTGGATGCCACTCCCTCTTCCTTTCATAAATCATTTTTTGGACAAGGATAAGTGGTATAGGCTGAACTCGGTTCCTCCAAACTATGTATTATAAGCCATATACATGATCATATGGTTTTAATCTCATTTGTAAATGGCCATATGATCACCAGGTATATAGATTAAAAAAAAAAAAAAAGCTGGCTGAAAACCGAAAAGACCTTAGCTTAGAACAGAGAAACAAAGCTTTCTTCCAGAGCCGGTGCTTCAATTTGAAATTCTGTTCATGAACGTTACCTGCTTGTGGTATTTCTATTAAGGGACACTTGATAAATAAGATAGTGGGTGTGGTTATGACAGCTTCCTCCTATAGACACACAGAATATCCAACAGTAGATAGATTCACAGGCTATCCAAATAATACTATATCTAGAACATGCTGTCCTGGTTCCTCTTAGAGAATTTTCATTCCTTATCCAAGTAGAGCATACAAATTGCTATGCTGCAAAGGAACACAGGGATTTACATAACAATTTTTTAAAGAATAATTTATAGAGATTTACATAGCAATATTTTTCAGAAGTGAAAAATTAACCACAGTATATTGCCTAAAATTCAGAACAAAACAAAACAAATTTTCCGTTCACGAAGTCTGTTTGATTTCCTTCAGCCCAGTATCGCAAGGAAGATATTGCCTTTCTCACAGCTAGTGAATTAAAGTGGATAAGGAGGAGGGGCCGGGAGGAGAGCTCAGTGATGAAGTGAAATGCAGAGTGGCTGAACACTAGCCTTTTAGCTTTGATTTTATTGACTCAAGGGACAGATTTAGGCAGAGGGCAACCCCAGGTCACAATGAACAATATCATTATTCTGTTATACCTTTGATAGGTCTATTTATGGACATGAAGCTGTTCTGAGAAAGAATAGAAACTACAGTGGGAATTATCATAATCACTATTATGTGAATAATATTCAAATGTTCCACAGATTTGTACCACACTATAGCATAGTTTTCTATTCTAAAATAAACCAATCATGACAAATTTAATCATGATCAAGTGAATACCTGCCTGTGTCTTATTACAAAGTTAGGATTTTCAATATAGCAAATGGGGTTGATTGTGTTTGAATGGTATGTACACTGTGCTTTTTAGGATTTGAGTATGAATGGGAGACAATAGAATTCTTCTTACTACAGACTGACATTCTTAACTAGAAAACCTGTATAGAGATTGTATTTAGCTCTAATTTTATCCCATTACGATCCCTGGATTACACCAAGCAGCTTGAGATCAGCTACTTATCTAAAGGTTGGTGATCCGAATCCATCCCACATCACAGAATAAAGGCCTGACAGTCATCCTGTAAAATTACAACCAAGGCTTCATTTCTGTTTTGTAGTGAAGGTTGAGATCACGTCAACACTAATACTTGGTTTAATGTTATGTTTTGATTTGTGGGTTTTTTTTGTTGTTGTTGTTTTGATGTGCGTTTTTTTTAATTTCATGAAACTACAATTATCATCTCATCTTACAAGTGGCAACTCTGGCTGTTTTTAGGCACTGTTGAATCTATTTTTTTATTTCTTTCAACTTAAGTGACAGAGTGGTGGTGGTGTTGTGTACCCTCAAGTTGGAATTGACTGACCCATAGCTGATCTTCCGGTGGGTTTTCAGAATCTGTTAATCACATGGGAAGAGACGGCCCATCTTTTACCTGAAGAACAGGAGCCGGTGAATTCCAACCACACATCTTTGCGATTGTAGTGCTGTTTCCTATCACTAGGCTACACTAGCCCTGTCAATCTGTTGGCCTACTGTTAAGAAACCGTGCTGCAATGCTGAAGGCGCGCAGTTTGAATCCACCAGCTGCTCCCCTGGAGCTCTATTGGTTGGTTCCAATTAGAGGGCACACAACAATACATCACAATCTTGATAGGCAGCAGTACTTAAAGAGCGGGCCTTAGGGAATTGCTCTGCCAGCTCAAAGATCCCAAGACTCTGGTGGTTGAATATATGAGAGGCTTCTTGGAAGACAGGCGGGAAACAGAATGGAAGATCAACTGTTAGTCAGCTCTGATTCAATGTTATTTAGTTTTAATCTTTACCTGGACAGTTTGTCAGGGTGTCTCTCTGTCTCTCTCCTCTCTTTTTTTTTCTCTCTCTCTCTCATACACACACACACACACACACACACACACACTTCTGCAAGGAGGGAGAAATCAATAACCTTTAGGTTAAGAGTCAAGTTCTTCTTGTAAAGTCCTTGAGGAAGGACAGATCCAAGTTCAGGCCAAGAAATTTTATTAAGGAGAAACTGCCAGGCTGACTCCAAAGCAGAGACCAGCATGAATTTAAAGTTAGAGTGGGGTTTTATACTGTGTTACAAAGAAATTGGGCAGGGAGGTTGTAGACAGCTGCTTGTTACAACATAAGGGAGCAGGTTGGGGGTTGTAGATAGTTATTTCTGAGAAAAGGAGGAGAAATTGTTTTGCAGAGATAGAGACAGTTGCTTCCTGTGGTTTGATCCTTTCTGTGGCTATTCTGGGAAAGGGAAGAAAACAGCACTGCTGCCCTAACGCGTCAGTGTTTCTCATCACAGCTCCTTCAACAGTGACTCTGTTAGATTACATCACAAAGTGAGTTCTGACTTCACTTCTCAATTAAACTTACCCTCTTGGTTTCAATTTGGTCGTCTCTCTTGTGTATCAATGTGGCTTTATGTTATTCCTTCCAGAAGAATAATCTTCCCTCTCTGCCTTCCCTCTCTTGCCTCTTTCATCCTTCAAATATTAACTTTTGGGGACAAACCATAACTTTTTCTCTTCCAGGCTGTGAAGTGTCCACTAGTCATGTATCCACAACTTCCTAATTTTATTTGTAAATATACAGATAGTGCAGAAGAATGCTCATAGTAAATTTCTACTTAACCAAAATATTTGCTTAAACAACACTGTACATTTTCTTGGATTAAAAAACACAGATAGCGCATTTGCAGGCTCCCTGCCCTTCCCCGACCACCCCCGAAGCTGCGAATCACTCTGCTTCCATCTGATTTGTTTGTTTATTCATATCAGTTGTGTTTGCTTCCCATCCTATTTATTCCATTTACACCTTTCATTGCAATTATTTATTGTATCACATTGTGTTGATATAATAGTTAATTAGAGCACAGAAAGAGGAGGTGCACTTAGGAAAACAAAACGCAATGTTTTATAAAGATGAAGCAGTCTTGCAAAAAAAAAGTATTCCTATTTCAGGAAGCATGACGTAATATGAGAGCTTGGAAGAAATTCTCAATGGATTCTCTGTTGATTTCACAAGTTTAGGTTCTCAATCCCAATTATATGCAACCAAAACTGGACATTGGAGAGAATGCATTACTTCTGAGTGTTACGTGATAAAGGCAAGTTAGAGTTTTAATCAATAGATAGCTATCCCAATAAAAACATATTTCCTTTGCATGAAAAAACTGGTAAGGAGTATACCATTATATGCTTAAATTAAAATATTTCTCTGAGTTTTAAATACATATTCATTGGACTTCTTGTTGAAGCATGTTTTTAGCTTTGCTAATTTCATCAATTAGGGTTATGACAGGGAACAAATGGAACACTGAGAGGGTTTAAATGAAGAGTGTTTAGTGATGGGATGACTTGTAAATTTAGGGGAAGCAAGACTGGATAAGGAGACATCTAACTCCCAAGAGAAGGGGACTCTGATGCCCGAGCCCCTAGTGAGTAGAGATGCTAACCTCTCTGGCAGTTTGAAACCACTAGTGGCCCCTTGGGAGAAAGATGGGAAATCTCTTCTCATGAAATGGACAGCCTTGGAATTGCAATGGAGGCTCACCAATGAGTTAGTTCTAACTCTAACATAGAGAGAGAGGGAGACAGAGATCGAGAGAAAGCAAGATCTAGAGAGCAAAGGGGAGGGAGTGACATTGGGACAAGGGCAGGAGCCTTGAAAGGGACCCAGTCTAAGAGGAGGAGGGGAAGGGGGAAGAAGTGAATGTTTTCCAGAACCCCAGCCCAGCCAGGAGAGAGAGATGATAAAGAAAACCCTGGCATGTTACGACGTTGCTTTCTTTTGGCTTTCCTCTTCCTGCAGGGACCTCTTATTGGTCCAAACCCAGCAAGTGTCCAAAGGAACCTGACTAATCTATATCCTAGAGCAACAGATTTTATAGAAAAGGGTGACAGGATCTGGGTGGCAAGAGGACAGCAAACAGCATAACTAATTTCTTGACCACATGCCAGTCCCTATTACTTTGGAGCAGTGTGTCCCTTTTCCTTGCACTATCTATCATGGACTGCTAAGATAACAAACAGGCGTGTCCTAGAGAGGGTAAAACCAGGGTGCTCCTTGGAGGCAAGGATTCTGAAGCTTCGTCTGACATACTTTGGGCATGTTGCAAGGAGGGAGCAGTCCTTGCAGAGGGATATTTTGCTTGGGTAGGTGGAGGAACAGCACAGGAGATGAAGACCCTAGATGAGATGGATTGACTCAGTGACTGGGGTAATGGGATGGGTGTGTCAGAGACAATAAGATTGGCCAGGATAGAGCAGGGTTCAGAGCTTTTATACATAGGGTTGCTATGAGTTGCAGGTGACTTGACGACACATAACAAAAACACCAACTATGATGTAATCATTGTTTACTCGATGATACCTGACAACAATAACAACGGCAAAGCAGCCCTGGTGGCATAATAATTTGACTGCTAACCAAATGCGAGAATGGTTATTCATGGGGGACAGTGTTTGGTGGTGCTCCCCAATTACAACAAGTTTGGAAGCAAGACTGGCACCCACTTCCGTAATAACTTGCCTCTAGAAACCCTATGAACCTGGAGAAAGGCTGAAAGTTATACAGGTATCCAGGACTTTCGTTCATAGGGTCGCTATGAGTTGCCTACGATTCGACAGCACTTTAACAACAACAATAACCAAAAGGCTGGTAACTTGAACTCCTCTCTCTCTGTGAGAGGAAGATGTGGCAGTCTGCTTCTAGAAAGTTCTTATCATTGAAAACCTGCAAGGCAGGCCTCAAAGCAAACCCATCACAGTCAGACTCAAAGTCCTAAGGCTGTAAGTCTTAATGGAAGGAGACTGTCTACATTCCTGCCAAGGAGTCAATGGTATATTCTAACCACTTAAGATACCAGGCCTTTTGAGACACAAAGCACAACGCGCTACAGGCCATAAGCGCATCTTCAGAGCTCCTCTGGGTCTACTCGGCTTTAAAGGGTTCTGGTGAGTCAGAATGAACTCGCAAGCAATGGGATCATAGTCAACAGTAGACAAGTGTAACATGGTGTAACAGACGATACAAACACACAAAAGCCCCTATGAAGTTGGAGCCAAGTGGATTCCACTTCATGGTGGCCCTGTGCATGACAGGGTAGGGCTGTGCTCCACGGGTTTTCAATGGTGAATTTTTTAGGAGTCAACCATTAGGTAGGACCTTTTCTCCGAGACGTGTACAGGCAGACCTGAAATGCCAACCTTTTAGTTATCAACGGGTAGGTTAACTGTTTGTACCACTATCATACTCTTGCCACAGTACAGGCATGTCTCTGTATCCATGTTTGTGCTGGTCCGAATTCAACCACCATGACTTAAAAAATATTCTGGGGAAGAAGACTCCTACAGTGGTCAAAATCCAAGAGGAAACATAAGGTGCAATTTATACAGCACTTCTGCTGTCTGAAGGCCTTCTGGACGCTTCTTCCACAGGGAGTTGTGGTGCTGATCCAAGGATGAGGTTTCCTGGAGGTTTGACTTCGATCCACCCAGCAGCTTCCTGGAGGAAAGGTGAGCATCACCTCACACCAGAT
The DNA here is from genome assembly GCF_000299155.1 of Elephantulus edwardii. Taxonomy (NCBI): domain Eukaryota; kingdom Metazoa; phylum Chordata; class Mammalia; order Macroscelidea; family Macroscelididae; genus Elephantulus; species Elephantulus edwardii. The sequence continues at coordinate 11,651,651 of NW_006399751.1, read as the reverse complement.
TTACAGCTTCATTGATACATTGGAAGGGAAGCCATGAGCTGGTTCTAACTTGACCACAATGCCTTGGCCATTATATATATACAATAATACACTGCACTAATGGATTCTGCTGACAGAGTGCTTTATATGTTAAGCTGTTAACTGAAAGTTTGGTGGATTTAATACACCAGCTACTCCCAGAGAGAAAGAGTGGCAGTCTCCTTCTATAAAGATTTACAGTCTCAGGAACCCAGGGGAGGGTACTTCAAAATGGAAATGGACTTTGATGACAGAAAACATCAGCTTTTAAGGTTTTGATGGATAGTGTAAATAGAGGATGTGCATAAGTTTTCTATGCAAACACACCATTCTGTTATGTAAAGGCTTTGGGCATCCTTGAATTTTGCCATCCTTGGAGCATCCTGGAAGCAATCCCCCACAGGCAACTGCAACTGCCCAGACAATAAGTAAGTGTTCATTGACTTGCTGATGACTTGAAGACATTGTCAACTCTTGATTATTTTTTTGTTTTAATGCAAGAACAATGTTTAGGTTGATGACAAACAGCAATTTAAAAAGTAGAATGTGTGCATACACATTTCCAGAAACATCTAAATAATTATCTGCTAACTCTGGTTTTGATTCCTAGCAGCGTGGGATGAATTTGAACCACCCACCTGGATGAGAGAAGCTCCACAGCCAAGTTCCTCAGCAGTACGGACCCTTCAGCTGAAAAGTCAACTTAATTAGTTCTCAGGACAACTCTACATCTTCTTATTCTGTGTCAGTTCCCCCCCTTTTCTGTTCTATAACCTTATGCTAATTCATTTCACCACTCTCACAAAATAGCTCCACAAAATAAATTATATACTCTCACCATGCCTCTTGATTTATAATGCTTTCCTAGAAGAAAACAACTCATGTAAAGCTCTGAGAATTAGCTATTCCTATGTTGTTTCCCTTCATAAAGTTGATTTTTCTCGTCTTTTTAATAACATTTCTGTCCATTCACGAATATGTATTACAAACATACACACACACACACACACACACACACACCCCCAACATATATAGCTGTACAGTCAGCCCAACACATGGTTTGAATCCATCAGATATTCTGTGGGAGAAAGATGGGCAGTCTCCTCCTATGTGAATTACTGCCTCTTCAAACCTACTGGAGGGTCAACTAAGAATCACTTCTGACTCGATGGCACATAACACAACATTTCTCTCTCTCTCTATATATAAATGTGTATATAGTCATTAAATATAATAAATAATTATACATATATGTCATTATATATAAATATCTATAAATAAATATAAATGTATATTTATATATTATATATAAAAATGTATATTCATTATAATATATATATACATATATAAATATATTTACTGAAATCTAAAAATATTTGAAGCATTTACTG